>NC_056735.1:1150971435-1151041435 GCF_019279795.1 Protopterus annectens
TACTCATCCTGATGGACTTTTTTGAGAAGGTTACCAAATCAATGGATGAAGGCATTCGTTCCTGGGTCCACATCCCATACAGACTTGAAAATTAAAATCCCAAAACCATAATACTGAAAGACCAAAATGCCGAAAACCACAATATTTTACTCCCAGCAGGATGTATGTTAGCATTTGTTCCTGGGTCCACATTCCTGCAGGACCCATGTTAGCACTTGTTCCTGGGTCCATTACCCTGCAGAACCCATGTTAGTACTTGTTCCTGTTTCTGTCATGTGTGCATTTAACCATGCTTTGTTAGTATGGACTGCATGCCAAGTTTATGAATACCACCTGATTGCATTAAGTACTTCTTATCAAAACAAATGTTTCTTTTTAAACAGCAAAAATAGCATACAGAAGTTTAAAAGTGTAGTAATTGCATATAATTTGTGTTTTTGTCATGTAGCTTTCTCACTGTTGTAATTAAAGATTTGTTGACCTTTAAGAATGTAAATGTATATTCACAATATTGCACTTTACTGAGATAAGAAAGACTTTTAAATGGTAATTGGCAGATATGTGAACAGCTTAAAGTCTGAGTCAATATATCAATAGAAACGTTATGTAAAACTTACCATCATTTTGCGTAACCAAATCCCCAGTGCGCTAGAAATGATCCAAAGGAGAAATTTACTTTTCAGACATGGCTGCTAAAAATTCTATAGTTTCTCATGTTGCATATAAAGCCATATATGTTGAATGTCCACTTACCCTTGCAACTGATCAATGTTGTAAAGGAATAAAGAGTAACCAGCTTACTTACCAGTTAAAAATTAAATAAAATAAATTAAAATTAAAGTATAACCCCATAACATGCAAACAACCTAAGTAATATAGATTATTTCTGGTGATGGGTGCTCAAAATATCACTGAAAAGACTGAGTTTGCTTCCTTGAGCAAATGTAAAATAACTGACCTATATCAAGTGCTTATAAGGAAATGTAAAGCATGTTTAACGTTTATTTAGAGGTGTGACAAATGTTAAATAAACGAATGCTGTCAGTATTACTATAACCTTATAGCAGAAGAAAGAGTTATTCTAAATGCCTGTCTAGGTGTAAAAATGAGAGCTTGAGTACATTTTAGCACTGGCTAGTGGCTCTGAGTGTGCTTTCATTTTGAAATAACAGTTTAAGCCTATGTTAACACTTATTAAAAAGTCTAAATATGCTTTCAGCCTGACATTGTCTGTCTTAGTGACACTGGATAGAAGTATTTTAAATATAAGGGTATCTGTAAAAAGTGTGACATATTGTGAAGACTGAAACAGTAGTTTCAAACTAGTAACTTTTTTTAATTTATCAATAGTAAAACCTATTAAATGTCTAATTTTAAATCAAAGTCTATAAAGCACATCACGATTGTTCCAGGTAGTTATTCATTTTTTCAAGAGCCAAACCAAAATCGCATATGCATTTTAAGTAGTTTCTGAATTCAGTAAAATGTACAGAGGCATTATTTGGAGTGAGTACTCTATAAATGTAGCACTCTTTCAAATTTGTTTCATCAAAATTTACATTTCTTATAATAAAAGAGCTTACAAATACAGTGACCCTGATGCGAGGTGATATAAAAGCTGCAACATATTTTTAATTTATAAAATGGTATTGACGTTTAAAACATGACATATGTTAAAGTGTCCAGAAGTTCAGTCCAGCTACAGAATGTATACTACATTAAAACTTTGCCCTTACAATGGGCACAGCAGTAAATACAGTCAAGAGTACCTAAACTGAATGTGAGTTATAACTTAAGCTTTCTATTTGTGAAAGTGTCAGTTTAAAATGGCAGATGCGATATGTATTTGCCTGTTTCCAGTGGGAGGTTGGCATGATAGTTAAAGTATTTAACTTACAAACACAAGGTGCAGGGTTTGATTCTCACATGGGGTAACTGACTAGGCTTAAAATGGCCCACGAGGGCCATTAGCTTAGTTTGAACCTAATCAGACAGCAGAGTTTGGGGAACTACTGCCAAAGTATGTGACTGAGATAAAACTGACACTTCTAAGTAATAATGCAAATATATTATACTTAATAATATACATAATATGCAGGTTTGCAATCCACCTTATTTATTGCTGAATTATTTTACTAAACATACATGCATGCATGCATACATACGTATGCACTTATTTATTATCTAGCTTGGTGCTACACTCAGTCCTTTTCATTGTCACACACATAGGCACACTAATCTATTGCTTCATTTCAGAATGATGTCAGACTTAGATGGAGCTAGCTGACCACACCAAAGGTGATTATTAACTGAACTAAAACTAATATTATTCTCTTTGGGACTCCAGAATGACACTATTATTTCTTTTTATCACCCAGCTGGCACTCTCGTCTCTTTGGCTTCATTCCAGAAATACCTTGTAATCACTCTCGCAATTACAGCTCATAGCTTTCCTTTAGTCCTCATACAACATGTTGACACTTTTTACTTCTCATGTACATGTCAAGATAATTTCTGAAGGAAGTCAGTGACTTCTGATTGTAAGCTGTTTCATGAGCTTGCAATGCTTTGCATAATGTGTCTGTCAAACTTTTTCTTGTTACTGAGATTTATTTTAGTGTTAGTTTCCCCAGTCATGTGTTAGCACTTCTAGCAAGGTGTTCTAGAGATAGACTTTCAACTAGAAATGGATCAGACATTGCTTTACAGATCAGTCAGGGGTCATGTCTTAGTAACCTATAAAAGACAGAATATATTAATAGTTCCTGATGCCCTCCTGATGAGTTCAAGTTTTTCCGACCCTATCATTTTTTTTAGTAAGAGATTGTTAGCTTTTTCAAGTTATTTTAGCTGACTTGCTTAAAAACTAAAAAATGCAGCCCTGTATTCAATTATGGGTCAGATCAATGGGATATAAAAGGATACAGTGGTCATCCTAGAGTGATTAGACATGCCCTTTAAAATTAGATGGACCACAATATATATTTTTTTGTCTTTTGAATATGCATACTCAAGGTTTAAATCGAAGCTAACAACATTCATAAAAAAGCAGAAAGTATTCTAAGAACTAACCCAACATGAGAATGAAGGAAGCAGATTTTGCTGATAGGGATAAGTGCAATCAGAGGTGCAGACAATAGGCAACGGGGGGGGTGGGGGGTTGATATTTACTGGTGAAAAACTTTCAAAGGAACCAATGAACTGGGTGCAAATAACTAGAGAGGGAAAGGTAACAGAATGGGAAGAGGCCAAGAAAATATTTGAACTGCCGGCTGCAGACTGCCTTCCCTGTCAGGGATTAATGTTAGAGTATAGGTAAAGAGAAAGGGATATGGAAATCCGAAGTGAAAGATCTGCATTGTTAGAGTTTTTAATTGAATCTAGAAAAAGATCCTGCTGTGAAAAAAAGGCATAATTAATAGGGCGTATAAAATATTGGAAGATAATGCTAGGAATCCCAGTCCAGGTTAGGCAGAGTCCCTCATTGACTCTCTTCAAGAGGAATCTTGATGAGTGGATTGTGTCACTGTTAGATAGAGGCATAGTATACTAACCTCATAAATGCCCTAGGGCAGATAGAACCTATAATCAATTGGAGGGGGTTAGAAAACATGCAATGAGAGATTGGATAAGCAATTCACAAGGAAACAATGGGAGGACATATGTATGCCTCCTAAATAAGTGACAAAGATATGATTTTTGTTTAAAATGGTTTGCATATGTATTTTTATACCCCAAGATCCTGAATATTTTTTTTCTCAGATAGATGGCAAATGTTAGAGGTATGATGAGAAAGAAAGAAAGAAAGAAAGAAAGAAAGAAAGAAAGAAAGAAAGAAAGAAAGAAAGAGGTGACTGTGAACATATGTTTTGGGAGTGTAATGACTCGTAGACTTTAATAATTTCCTACAGAGTACTCTGTCAGAAATATTGGGTGAGCAAATGGGTGTAATTTAGGACATGATTTTTTTTTTTTTTGAGCTGGGATACAAGATCCAAATTAAGTAGACATAATAAGGCCTTCTTAAGTTTAATTCTGGTAGCTGACAAAAAAGCAATTAATAGAAAATGAAAACCAAACTGTAAACCAACTGCATTTGAAGTACAGAATATTGTAACAAAGATAACAGAACTGGAAGTGGGATGTTTATAAAACAGTAGCAGCAAATTACATAGAAAAAATGGAAATTGTGGGAACAGTCGATACAAAATAATGTTTTGGAGGAGAAGTAAGGGTTAAGGGAAGGCAAGAATTGATCAATTTATGTAATGCTGGATTGATAACTATACAAAGGAACATATGAGATGTATAATGTTTGCAACTGGAATTATGTTAATATGGTTTGTTTTCTTTTATATAAATGCATTTTTCATATGTCATATATGATAATTCAATAAAGGTGTCAAAAAAGGTTTAATTAAACTTCACCATTGCCCATTGATCTTTAGTAATATCATATTTTTTTGTGATTTAACTATTTATTTTGCAATCATAATACTATATTTAGTAACATTAAAAGTGAGGTGATTGCAACTGTACTAGATGTATTACAACACATACTAAAAATAAAAATCAGTAATAAAAGTCACAATCACATTGCATGGCATCTTCCAAGATTTCCCCTTACAATCAGAAAATATCACAACGTTAACATATATGTGAGAAGTAGGGAATATAGAAATGTGATTATGGTATAGAATAGGCTTGACAAATGAGTTCTTGAGCCTTTGCAAATAGGAAGCAGATTGTTCTTATCTCATTCTGTACACAAATGGTGTCTAAACACGTTAGACCAGTGATTACTAGAGGTGGTGTGAAGGTAGGTACATGAACTGTGCAATAAGTCAGTTTCATGTGCCATTCTTTATACTGCAAAGCTTCATATTCTCTTAGCTATGCCAGTGGTCCAATGCCTTCTGGATATCACAGCAGTAGAACCAGTTCTAAAAATAGAATAAGGAACAAGGGAACAGAAGTTGTTTCCTAGTCCTAAAAACGAAGAACAATGGAGATATTTTAACTCAGATGAAACACTTACCACTCCTGTAACAAACTCTTTCTACTGACTCTACACCTGCCTTCATATCCCTGTCTCAAAGTCCCACAGGCAGTTTGTCACATTCAGAGTGAACAATCCTCTCCCCCCTTTCAATTTACTGCCTTAACCTTTTGACCTTTGTTTGTGTCCAGATTATTTACCAAGTGTCTATCCTCAGTATTAGCATATTGAGATGTCAAAGTTCCAATGTGGACAACCACCTGAATCAAGTTCCCTCTCTGAAAACCTTGGATTCTGCATTGTAAGAAAGCCTATATTTGTACTTCAGCGTCACAGTTTTAAGTACCACAGAAAATAAATCTAACAGTTGTGTTTGCCTTTCTCTGTGCTCAGAGTATTTACCAAATGTTTAGTCACACTATCTGCAGACTTAAAATGTCAGGGAGGTTAGATATATTTTTATATAGATAGTTGTTAAATTTAAGCAGAGTGGAAGGAAAAGTACACTTGTGTAAAATCTTACCATAATGGTAGATGCCCTTGTCTTCACTGCTGCGGTATTCTTAACAGATGGATTTCCCTGCCATGGAAGCCTGAATGTCTGGCTAGTCTACCAAAGACTACTTGTTGTTTTTAAAAGGTATGCCGAACATCACCCAAATGCTCCTTGTGTCGCATAGGGCATAAAGGTGACATTCAAATCTACCATAAACAGAACTGAATGCTCCATTAGGAACACAGTCCGAGAAACCCAAGAGGTAACCTGTACATCCAGGAAGGAAAAAAATCAAGGATGATGGAGGGAATGAGTGAATACTGCAGCAGTGAAGGCAAGGACATCTACCATTATGGCAAGATTTTGTACAACTATACTATTTCCTTACATTCACTGATGCAGTATTCCTAACTATATGGGAGAGTGCCAAATCTAAAGAGGAAACTTGGGAGGAGGAAGGGGCAGAAGAGTCCCCTAAAAAAACATGAAGAACTGAACCAGCAAAACCAGCCTTAGCTCTAGAAATACCATCCAACTTGTAGTGCTTGGTAAAGGTATGCACAGAAGTCCAGGTAGCTATGCCATTGAAAAAAGCACCTGAAGAATCCACATCTCTAGTAGAATGAGCCTTACCTGAAGAAGGAAGGCTCTTGCTATGAAAAGTGTAACAAAAGGAAATAGCCTTAGAAATCCAAGAATATATAGTTTGCTTGGATACAGCAAGTCCCAAAGATCTAGGATGAAAAGAAAAAAAATAACTTCTCAGATTTTCTAATAGCCTTAGTCTTAGCCAAATAAACCTGAGTTGCCTATGCACGTCCAACGTATACAGCTCCTCTCGATATCAGATTGCAGACAGGGAAAAATTAGGCAGATTAATAGAATGATTCAGTGACAGCTCATTAACCACCTTAGGCATAAAAGAAGGGTTAGTGGGCAAGGACCAAAACAGGAAGATAAGCCATAAGGGCCTGGAACTCAGACAATCATCTGGTAGAAGTAAGAGCTAACAAAAGAACAGTCTTCCAGGAGCAATGTAACAAGGAAACTGATTCAACGGGCTCAAAAGGAGCCTGAATCAACTTCTCCAAAACAAAATTAAGATCCCAGGGTGGAGGAATAGGCTTCTTAGGAAGTCTAATCTTAAGGGCATCTTTAAGACATTGTTTAACCTCAAATCCAGACACAAAAGGAGGAGAAAAGGGCAGATATGGATCTCATAGACAAGGACATAGGCAATCTACAAGCACATGACCCCACCCAGTTCAGATTTGTCAAGGGCAGATCTTGCCCGTTGAACCTGGTTGACTTCTTTGAGACTGTCACCAAAGCCCTGGATGAGGGAAAGTCAGTACATACAGCTTACCTAGACTTGGCCAAAGCCTTTGACACAATCCCTGACTCAGGCATAATCGAAAAGCTAACACAATTTAGTGTAAATCCCTGTCTCATCAGGTGGGTGGCCAACTGTCTCACCAATAGGACCCACAAGGTCAAAATAGGTGCCTTCACCTCCAATAGCAGACCTGTCACTATTAGTGTTTCCCAGGGATCTGTCCTGGGACCCCTACTGTTTGGCATTTACCTCTCAGAGGTCCAGGCGAAGACAAAAGGTGTGTAGCTGACCAAGTCTGTGGATGACTGTAATTTGGGTGCTGTCACTGACTCCCCAAATGATGTAAACATACTGCAGGAGGGTCTCACACAACAAAAGACTGGTGCCAAAATAATGGCCTTAACTTAAATGCAAAAAAAATATATTATCATACCATTTGGCAAAAACACAGCCCCTACTGATTACCACATCAACAGCAACCTCTTAAGTGCACAACCTGTGGTGAGAGACCTGAGTACTCAGGTTTACAACAATCTCACATTCGACCATCATGTGGCAGCAGTGGTCAGAAAAGCCTTTTACTTGGCTCATCTCATAGGTAAAGGAATTGCATCCAGAAAAAGGAGATTATTACCTCTCTGTACTCCTCCCTCATTAGGCCAACAATTGAGTATAATGCCCCGTTTGGTATGTACCTCTCTGAACACCTGCACCAACTGGAAAGGCTATAGAAATACCTCACAAAGAGAATTCATGGCTTCCAACACCTGTCTTATGTGGACAGGCTCAAATCACTATCACTCTACACAGTATCATACAGATTGCTCAGAGGTGATCTGTGTGTCACCTACAAGGCAATATCAAACCCTGCCCTACTAGAGATGCTCCATATTTATAAGTCTAGCTTCTCTTGCATTACCCACTTGAAAGGCCTAAATCTAATATGCAACATCAACATAGCCTGGTTGATAGACAGGTATGTCTCCCAGGGGCTGCCCCATCTATGGAATAGACTTCCCATACATGTCAAACAGAGTACCTCGCTGACCCTCTTCAAGCGCATCCTTGATGAGTGGATAGGAAACCACAAATTTGTCCCAGGGGTTCCACCTGTGTCCTCCACTGGCAAAGGCAACAGGTGATGAATGAGGTTTCTTTATTTTGGGATAAACTCTTGGCTAGGCTTGTAAGGGCCACAGGGCCATTAGCCTAGTAACCTCCTATGAGCCTATGATCCTACAAGTAGAGATAGCTGATAAGTGGGGCTTAATAGGTAAATAGGCCAAACCAGCATTGAGCAATTTACACAAATAAGAGAGAACTAAAGGAACACCCACAGTAAGTGGGCCCAGGTTATGAGAGAGACACCAAATAGAAAACCTCTTCCATTTGGATAAGTAGGATTTCCTAGTAGTAGGTTTCCTGGCCTCCTGCAGGACTTGCAGCACATCCTCAGAAAAAAAAAGGTGTCTGAGGAATCAAAATCCTATCACCCACAGTGTCAGCTGAAGCATGGACAGATGGGGATGGATGAGAGATTCCCTTGTCTTGTGTGATTAGATCCACCCTGTGGGGTAACTTGTGATGAGTGCCCCCGACTAGATGCAGCAGTAGAGGGAACCAGTGCCATCACAGCTAAAAGGAAGTCACCAACATGATTTTGGGAGCATCCTGTTGAATCTTGAACAGGACTTTCGAAATGAGAGGAACTGAAGGAAATGCATAAAGAAACATCCCCTTCTGAGAAAATGAGAGGGTGTCCACCTTCCACACCAGAGGACCTGGGACACTGGCACAAAACAGAGGAATATATAAAAAGCACAACACCAGGAATAAGAATGGACTGATACAATAAAGAAATCCAAGTAAAAAAACAACAAAAGTACCAAAATCCAACACAGCAGACTGGCAAAATAAAATAAAACGAAAACTTGAATTCAGAACAGGACACTGGCATAAAACAGAGGAAGTTGTCTGCTCAGAGGGGAGGCAAAAAGATCCACTTGAGGAGTACCCCACTGGTGGATAAGGGTCTATATTATATTGTCAAAAGCCGACAATATCGTATCTGATATAGTCAACATGACAATAGCGAATGTTCAGAATATTGAACGTGTAAATGGAAATCTCCATAAGGGGAGATTTCCATTTACTTCAATGTAGTGCGGTCTTGGAGTGGGTATATTTAAGTAGCAGGGGAGTGGGGGTGCAGGGGGGCTTGCCCCCTGCCTACACCCTTTAGTTTTTGTTTTTGTGTTTTTTTTGTTTTTTTTTATTATTTTTTACGAACATTCAATGTTTTAATAGTTTTATCATTAAAAGTCGACCTTTAGTGATTCAAACTATTAAACATTCAATATTCTAATATAGACCTGGTGGATAATGTCCAGAAACACATCCCTGTGAAGCATCCATTCATGGGACTGAGTTAAGGACCTGCTCAGAGTGTCTGCCACAATGTTCTGACTGGAAGGGATATAAACCACCTGAAGCCTCATTTGATACTTGACAGCAAGATCCCATACCTGATGTGCCAACCAGCAAAGAAGATAAGATGTCATTCCCCCCTGTTAGTTAATATACCACATCACTGTGATATTGTCTGAGAACACCTTGATAGGCCCTTGACAGAAAAGAAGATGAAAAGTCTGAAGAGCAAGCAGAAGAGATATCATGTCTTTGACATGGATGTGCTTCTTCTGTTGACAAGGAGACCACAACCCATGTACTTTTAAGGAACCAATGTCACCCCCATCCCATTTGAGCCTTACCCAAACTAATGACCGGTGCCAGAAGCATGGCCTCAACTGAATGTCAAGAAATGCATCATTATCCTCTTTTGGGAAAATTGCATTCCCACTAATTATCACATTGATAACAACGTACCAAGCATGCAATCAGTCGTGAGGGACTTGGGCACTCAGGTTGATAGCAACCTGACTTGTGACCACCACATTACCTCCATTGTATGGAAGGCTTTCTACATGGCCCACCTCATAAATAAGGGTATTTCATCCAGGAACAAGGAGGTCATAGCATTCCTGTACTCCTCCCTTATCAGACCCATTATTGAGTACAATGCCCCCTTTGGCATGTACCTTGCAAGCACATACAGCAGCTGGAGAGACCACAGAGGTTCCTGACCAGAAAAATCCAGGGTCTCAAACACCTATCCTATACAGATATGCTAGAAGCCCTGTCTCTCTACTCAGTCTTGCACAGACTGCTCAGAGGTGACCTGTGTCTGGCATACAAGGCCATCCCAGACCCAGCCTTGATGGAGTTGCTGCATATCCGTAAGTCAAACTCCACTCACGCAACCCACATGCAAGGCCTTAACCTGGTCTGTGACATTAATAGAACTTGTTTGCAGGATAGATTTGTGTCCCAAAGACTCCCTCATCTGTGGAATAGACTCCCTCTCCATGTCAAGCAGAGAACCTCTCTAGCCCTCTTTAACAGGAACCTAGACGACTGGATGGGAAACAGAAAATACACCCCAGGGATCTCACCTGTGTACCTGCTGGAGAGGGGAAACAGGTGCTGACTTTGAGGGAACGTGGGTGAAATTCTTGGCTAGGCTTACAAGGGCCTCTGGGCCAATAGCCTAGTATCATCCTATTCACCTATGAACCTATAAACCTATGTCTGAAGCATCTATGAACAATTCCTGAGAGGAAAGAGGTGGATGAAAAGGGATACATGGATTCAGAGACAACTGCTGAATCTGTCAGTGAAGTTCCTGTCTGAGACAAGGAAGAAGAGGAGCTACAAAGTCTAGAGGATGTGCATGTTGAAGCCACACTGACTTCAGAATCCACGGAAACTTTCTCATGTGAAGTTTAGCCAGAGGGAGCATTGAAATGGTGGATGCCATGAAACCCAGGGCTCTCAGAAACTCCCAGGCAGTAATGGAAGCCAGATGAAGAAGAGTGTGAAAGAAAGAAATGAGAGTGAAGGCTTTTGGAAGGAGCAGGGATGCCAGAATTGCCACTGTCTGAATCCTGCAACCCAGAAAAACTTGATCCTTAGAAGGAGTCAGAGAAGACTTTTTGAAATTTATAGTGAAACCCAGACTCTGAAGAAGGGGAATGGCAAAATTAAGATTTTTTGCAAAAAGGGTCTCTGGAGAGGACGCCTGAATCAACAGGTCATCTAAGTAAGGAAAAATCTGGATCCTCGAAGCCTGCAAAAAGCAATCACAGGAGCAAGGCATTTGGTGAACACCCATGCGGCAGTAGAAAGGCCAAAAGGCAAAGCAAAGAACTGAAAATGCCAGGAAGCAACAGAGAAATGCACAAACTTCCTGAAAACAGGATGGACTGGAATATGGAGATAAGCATCATTGAGATCCAGAGACATCATATAGGCCTGAGGGAGCAAGAGAGGAAACAGAATCTGAAGGGACAACATCTGAAAGGAAAGCATTTTTAGAAAAGTGTTTATATGAGAGAGGTCTAGAATAGGTCTCCAAGTGCCCTCTTTTCTGGGCATTAGAGACAGTTTGGAGCAGAGATCCTTCCCCCTTTGGGACACAGGCATCTTTTGAATAGTACCCTGAGTCAAGAGACTTTGAAGAACCTCTGGGAAAAAAGGAAGTTGTTCCTGAGGAGGCTGAGAAATTCCCATAAAAGGAGGATGGGATTTCCACACTATGAAGTACCCCTGATGAATAATCAACAGAACCCAGGGATCCTGAGTGATCTGAAGCCAAACAGGAAGAGAAAGAGAAAGGTAAAGAGAAAGAGGAATGTGGATGGGAAGAGACAGAGAGTCATACAGCACCTGGTTTGTCCTGAAAGGAAAGCTTTGGAGTCCCTGAAAACTGAGAATACTTAGCAGGAGAAGCCCATTTGGCACTCTTCCTGCCTTTAGTAGAAGGGATTGTCTATAAACAAAGGCAGGCTTAGTGGGGTAATTTCTCTGAAATGTAGGCACAGGAGAAAGAAACATGTTTAAGCTCCTGTAAGGCCTTACCCTTATTTTGAAGGGACTTAAAAAAAAAACAGCTGCTGCTTCCCCAAACAAAAGTTTAGAATCCAGAGGAACATCCATCATCTTAGCTTTAATATCATCAGGAGCTTTAATATCATCAGGTGGAGGTTGAAGCCTAAGCCAAGAATACCTCCTCATCACTGAACCAAAAGCAGCAGCCCTATAAGAGGCATCTGCTGCATCATAACTACATTTAATAGAATGAAGAATGACTTGAGAGGAAGTCCCTAGCAAGGAAAGAACAGAAGTTTTACCCTCAGAGTCTGGAAAACCAGAAATAAGTAGACAGGCCTGAGAAAGAAGACCCAACATATACCTAGACATATGGGTCTGATAATTAATAACCCTAAAAGCTAGGGTAGCAGAACCCAACCTTTCCATAGTTCTGCTGTCCTTGTCAGAAGGCAATAACTTGGGTGAAGGAAACCATTGAGACGGCTTATGAGAGGCTATAGACACTACAGAGGGATCAGCAACAGGACATTTATATAGGAAAGAACAATCCTCAGGCACCCTATAAATCTTAGAATGCTGCCGTTAAAAAAAACTCTCCTTGTTTTATATGTCAAAGAACAGCACTATTTATAAAACAAAAAAGTGTTGTTGTTGTGTTTCACACTTTTCGTCAGTACAGTGAAACGCAGCTTCAAAGCAACAACAAACACCAAATGCATCAGTCCTTTTTATCCAAGCTGGGTTAACCAATTAATGGTAAAGCGGTAAGTGTTGTATACACAATATCCCTATCCCTATCCTTCTATATTAAAAAAAAAAAAAACAAAGTAGTGAAAAAAAAAAAAAAATATAAATATATATATATATATACACACATAACATAAACCTTGGCATTCTGATACCTGTGACGGAGTGAGGTTAACTGTTTTTGACCTTATAAATACTTTTGCCCTTGGGACCCTATAAATCTTGTCAGGCTTTTTGGGAGCAGGGGACAGAGAATCAGGCTAAGAGAAGCATTGGAAAAAGCATTCAGTAAAGCACCCAAAACAGGAGGAATACCTGCAGGCTTAGGGAAGTCCAACTGCAACAATTCATAGTACCTTTTATGGATATCAGAGACCTGAACTCAATCCCACTCAAAAAAGTCCATCATCCTAAAGAGTGTGTCCCCAAAGTAAATTTCCTCAAGAGGAACATCTGGACTAATAGATTCCTCCTTCTCTGACCCCTAGTCTAAAGGAGAAGGAATTTGAACAGAATAAGTCAGAGAGTCATTATCCAAATCCAACTCATCCTCAGAAGAATCCTGCTCTCCAGCTTTTTAAGGGGAGTAGAGGACCAAGGAGGACCAGGAACTGAAACCCCTTGAGGAGGCTTTAAGGACATTAAAGCAGCAAATAGTCCCTGAGTGAGGCCTGCCACTCACTCTGTGGACCCCTAGGAGAGGAAAAAATATGTTTCATTTTTTGTTTCCTGTTTAAGGTAACATCCCATCCAGAAAGCTGAAAAGGCTCAGACATAGGACAGTAGTCCAGAACTGTAGTAGGAACTTATTCCCCAACCAAAAAGTGAGGAACTCCCCTAGGTCCCTTGGAAAAAATCAGCCATGGCTCCTCCTGAATGTCCGAGATAGATGTCTGCAAAGCCTCTTCGGATGTGCTGCCAGCTAGACCATCACTAGCCTCCAACACGGTCACAGCAGGGAAATTCAACAACACAGCTGGGTGAGCCTCCAGGTTTGTAATGACCTTGGGAGAAACACCAGACAGATGCTGGACAGAGGAAGATTCTAGTCATAGCCTTTTTCACTTTCTTCTTCCCTAATGGCTGACCCTCGGGGAGTGAGATTCCTTCCATTGTATCTTTAGCGAGAAGCTTAAGACTCTGGTTCTTAAGATGCAAGGAAAGGGAAGAAAGCCTACTGCAATGGGTTTTTGGAATGAATGCCTGACAAACAGAACAAAACATATGGTCATGAGACGCTCCTAAACAAAAAAGACACATCATGGCAGTCTTTATGGGGAATCTGTCTCCCACAATGGCATTTACCCTTCTTAGATGACATTAACCCCAAGGAGCACAGAAAAAGTAAGAAAAAACAAAATTCCCAGTGGGGCATTTATCTTCAACTGCAAAAGAAGTCAGCAAACAGCCATAGGTAGTCACTGGAGAATGAAAATGCATTCAGCTGGCAGAAAACAGATGCAGGTAAACACACCAATGATAAAAAGATATGTTAAGACTGGTGGCAAAGAAGTTCTGTATGGTAGGCCTGAAAGTCACCTTTTGCGCGATTTTGCGTGAAATTGCACATAGCGCAGCATCGGGCAGCGCCGGTTAATCAAGTTTAAACTATTTCTGGCTCCGCTAAGTCTGCTCTTCAGTTTTTCCCTTAGAACTGCTCTACTTTCAATCTAAACAGTCTATTCTCTATCCGAAAAGCCCAGCACTTGCTCCTAAAGCATTTTTACACAGGTAAAGCACTCTTAAACAAAAAGAAAGCACTACATCCACCTACAATCCCCTTGAGTACCCATTTCCCTATAGGTCCTTTCTGACTCAGTTACACAGCAATCCCTTACACTATTCTAGCATGTCGAAGGGTCAATTACTGGCGTCCTCTCCAGTTCAGCTGGTGAATCTGGGAATCCTGAGGCAATGGTTTTACTGCCTCATGTACACAGACAACCCTCTCCTCCTCCCAACAAATACAAATATATGTGAGAGATGCAACTATATAGCCAAACTGGAGGCTTTGCTCCCTCGACTCAGTACTGGCAAAACCAGTCAGGAGGAGAAGGTAACCACACACGCCACAAACCCAGTCTCACATAGACCTATCACAACTACAAACCAAACACATGAACACACAAAAACATACTCGGAGGCTCTAATTAAAAATCTACCAAAACAACAGAGGCCTCCAAAGCAGACATCCAAGGCTCTTGCCACCCCCATAGTGCCTTTTTTAGGCAAGGCTCAAAAGACAAACCCACCTCCCTAGAAAACACAAGTGGAAAAAAACTAAGGGTAATGCTGCTCAATGCCAGAAGTCTAAACCTCAAGATGCACGCTCTCGAAGCCCTCCTCAGTATGGAGAACATCGATGTCTGTGCAGTGACTGAAACCTGGTTCAAGGCTCCTGAGAGCACCCCAGCACTACCAGGTTATACCTCATATCATGCTTTTCAGCCTCAAAACTTGGACTGAACCACAAAAGGAGGGGGAGTATCCATATTCATCAAAGATACCCACACCTCCAGGTTAGTGGCAACGCACGAAGCATTGGAGACCATCCAGGTGCAACTAACCATAGGCAAAACTGGCCTACAGTTTGTAGCATGCTACAGACCACCCTCTCAAACTCAGGAACCCCACTCAGCCTTCCTGAAGACACTGGAGAGTATGAATGTCTCTCCAAATACCATCATATTGGGAGACTTCCACTACCCAAACATAGACTGGGAGCATTACTCAAGCCCCAACACCCTAGCCCAAAGGTTCCTAGAATTCATAAACTCAAATGCGATGGAACAACTAGTCACCACTCCCACAAGAGGAGATAATATACTAGACCTGATCATCACAAACATGGGGACACAATGCTCCACACCGGAAGTATACCCCTCATTGGTGAGATCAGACCATAAATTAATCTCACTGGAAATCCACATCCCACCCCCAGCACAAAGACCACAGTGAAGAATTTTTCAAAGCTGACTTCACACTTCTTAAGACTGAAGTGGTATCCTTCAAGGCCCCTGGGCCAGTGGAAACCACAGCCCACACCGCTGAATCCTTTATAAACACTTTCTACGGACATTTTCAAGAATGCATGGATCATGCAATCCCAAATAAAACCAAGACCCATTCCCCCAAAGGCAGGCGTCCTGTCTGGTGGACCCCAGCCATTAACAAGCTTTACAACAGGAGGAGGAAGCTACTACATGACAGAGCAAAATCCCAAAGGAAGGCATCTCTGATCAGTACTAGCAAAAAACTACGATCACTCATAAAATCATCCAAGGCCAACTTTGAGAGAAAAATCACAAAAGACACTAAAGACAATCACAAGGCCTTCTTTAGTTATGTTAGAAACCTGGGTGGAAACTCCCAGATATGCTCAGAGTTAGTCCAAAATGACAAAATACACTGAACCCACAGACATTGCCAACGTACTGGCAGACAGGTTCAGTGCAAATTCCCCCCCCCAAAAGGAGAAATATCTATCCCAGCAGAGTGTAGCCTCCCTGACATCTCAGATGCCCAGGTGAGAGCCGCCCTCTCCAAAGCTAAAAACACAGCATCAATGGGACCAGACGGTGTCCCGGGTTGCATGCTACATGAATTCCAAGAGGAACTAAACCCACACATAAGGCAGCTGTTTAATCTTAGCCTTACTACAGGATACGTACCCAAAGAATGTCGTACAGCAACAGTGGTCCCACTCCACAAAGGGGTTGCTTCTACGGATCCTGGAAATTACCGCCCCATAAGCTTGATGAACCTGGTCTGCAAAGCTATGGAGTGGATCATTATGGAACTCATAAACAAAGACATTGGGGACCTACAGACACTGGATCCTACCCAATTTGGCTTTGTCAAGGGCAGATCCTGCCTTTTGAACCTGGTCGACTTTTTTGAAACAGTCACTAAGGCCATTGATGAGGGTAAGGCAGTTCACACAGCCTACCTTGATCTTGCAAAAGCCTTCGACACAATACCCCACTCGGGCATCATAGACAAGCTCACCAGCTTAAATGTAAACCCATATGTCATAAGATGGGTTGCAGACTGGCTCAAGTACAGAACCCACAAGGTCAGAATTGCTGGAGCCATGTCAGACTCTAAGCCAGTCACAAGTGGTGTCCCACAGGGCTCGGTCCTGGGACCCTCTTGTTCGGCATTCATTTTTCCGAGGTGCAAGCAAACATAGGAGGATTGTGGCTGACAAAGTTCGCAGATGACTGCAAACTGGGTGCCATAATTGATACTCCAGCGCACACAAGCATCCTTCAGAAAGGCCTCATAGAAATGGATAACTGGTGCCAGAGCCATGGCCTTAAACTGAACACCAAAAAATGTATAGTCATACCCTTTGGGAAAAACAAAGTACCCACAAATTACCACATAGGTGGTAATCCATTAAGTATGGAAGAAGTAATCAGGGACCTAGGGACCCAAGTTGACAGTAACCTCTCATTTGACACTCACATTGCCAAGGTGGTTAGGAAGACCTTCTATATTACCCACCTTATCATGAAAGGATTCACATCTAGATCAAGAGAGGTCATTGTGCCCCTATACTCTTCCCTTATCAGGCCCATAATTGAGTACAATGCCCCATTTGGGATGTACCTTACCCGACACCTGCAGCAGTTAGAAAGACCCCAAAAGTACCTCACCAAGAGGATCAAGGGTCTCAAACATATGTCATATGCTGCCCGGCTGAAGAAACTCCAGCTCTATTCAGTCGCATACCTCCTACTCAGAGGCGATCTATGCCTGACGTACAAGGCCATGTCCAATCTGGAATGAATGGACATGCTCCACCTCAGAAAATCCAAATCCACCAGAGCCATGAGAGCGATAGATTTGAACCTCAACACAGAAATAAATAGGACGTGCTGGAGGGACAGATTCATAACCCAGAGGCTCCCTACATTCTGGAACAGAATCACAGTCCATGTTAGGCAGAGCCCCTCACTGACTCTCTTCAAGAGAAATCTTGACGAGTGGATGGGAGATCGTAGGTTTACCCCAGGGGTCATCTCTGTGTCACTACTAGACAGAGGCACAGTAAACTAAACCCTAAATGGGCATAGTATTCTCATTCCAAGGGGTGGCGAAAACCACACACACTCTGGCTAGGCTTATAAATGCCCTAGGGCAGATAGCCTAGTATGAACCTATGAACCTACGAACCTATACCCTATGCTGCACAAGGAGCATTTGGGTGATGTTTGGCATACCTTTTAAAAGCAACAAGTAGTCTTTGGTAAACTGGACAGACATTTGGGCTTCCATGGCAGGGAATCCCATCTGTTAAGAATACCGCAGCAGTGAATGTAAAGATATCTTTGGATTCAGTACTGTAGCAAACTCTTCTGTGTCTACAGAATCTAGGAATATCACCAAACATTCAGGAATCAGCCATAGTTCTCTCACAAACAGGTTTCTAGCTGCTGACTTAGATACAAAAGTGTATACTATCTGTCTCTCTCAGGACAATATTAAGATGATAGAATTATTCAGTTTTGTCATAAAACAAACTCATTTAATGGCCAGATAATTTCTAAAGATTCCATTTTTTGCGTAAGAAAAACTTAGAACTAGAGGATGAACCATGGTAATCCAACCTTCTACTCCTGCCATCCTTTTTTTTTTTCATCCCTGCAGCACCAAGCTAATGGCTGCTCTACCTACACTCCGTCACCTCACTGGTTCTGTGGTCACAGAAGCTGGGGATTCCCCTGCTAGGGAATTCCCCATGGGCTAACTGCTTGCAGTGACACTTGAGTGGTAGGGAGAGCAGGCCAGTTTTGATGGTCCTGCAGGACAGAGTACTTTCTCTTCTGGCAGATCAATCCCTCACCTGAGGTGGTGCTTCCAAGCTCTGCTATAGCTGCCCTCCAAGGGGTTCCATTGGCTCACAGAGAGGCTTGAATATGGCAGTACAGGCTCAATAGACTCAGGCTCCACAGGGTAAAAACCCAGTGTTCCCGCTTGGTGTCATCCATGTGGTGGGCCAGAGTCACCCCCTCTCCCCGGGATGGGTAAGCAGGCAGTGCCCGCTCACTCAAATCTACCCCTGCCACCTCCTACAGGCACTCCAGCTACTATTCAAACATGGGTTTATGTGCAACATTGTCAGCGTTTTATCCTGCTACACCGCAGAGCACATACCTAATCCTGCCAGCCTTGACTATGACGTTACTGCGGTGAGTACAGTTAGCAAAGAACCTAGGTCTCCTTCTTCCCCACTTCTAAAATCAGAGGATAGTTGCAGATGTGTCTGGGTATACCTGAGAACTGCATTTTCATCACCTTTGGGTGCAGGAGGGGCAGTTTGGTCACCAACCCAGGGAACAGATCACATAAATGCAAAAAGTATATTATCTCTTCTTTTCAGCACTGGGGTCCCTTCAGACAGTCATTTGGCCAGGACTTTCCCAGGTAGTAACAACAAACATTGCATTAACGTAGTACATAAACAAATGGAGGTTCTCATTCATAGAATCCAGGCAGGTCAGAAATGACACTTTAGAAACATGCATGTCAACTGAATACAGTTTTGCAAGAAACTTCCATTTCAGTTCAAAAGAGGAAGCACTATACAGAAGGATGACAATCTCTCAGAAGTATACTCTGTAGAGGGCTGTGTTTCTAGACAGTAAACAAGTGTCAGTAAATGCCTTTTCAGCATGAAATCAGGGTCATCTATATACCTTCCATTCTCTTTTTCCAAGAGTAAAAATTCATCCAAAGGTAAAAAGGGAAAAGGCAAATCGCATCATAATCTCTGTCTCTTCTGGCTAAGGTAACTATGGCTCATTCTGTTAATTTAATATGTTTTAGAGCCTTGGGACTACCTCTTATAAGCTATATTCTCTCCCAGCAAAAAGTAAGGGGAGAAACTTCTCCAACCCAGCATCAAAGTGCTCTACTTAACAGTGTTGAGGATGTCTATTTATTCTTAGTAGTCATTAATTTTCAAATGAGGTTTTGTCTGTAATAGAAGAAGCAAGGAGGCATTGTAAACATTACAAAATACTATCTCTTTAACTGGTGTATATTGTTCATGGATTATAGGAATGTGTCCATTAATGTGGCTACATATTAGTTCTTCGATAATTATAGTACCTGTTGTCATGGCCTGCTTCGACATTTACTAAAGTACACTTTTTGTTCAGATTAGCCTGCTTAAACATGAAGCCTATTTTAACTGCAAATGCATTTGTAAAGCAGTTCTAAAGAGTGTTCTATATATAGGCATCCAATGGTACCACTTAAAATATACATTTTGTTTTACAGAAGATAATTTGAGCACCATTTGAACCTATAAACTCTAATGATCCAAAATCCCTGAATTTGGAAACTTATTTCTAGGGGTTGTTATTTTTACTAGAATATGTTTTCAGTTATCATCTTCAATGCGTAAGAAGCCTTGTTCAGTTTTTCGTAAGGAAATGTATTTTACAAATATTCCTTTTTGCCTAATGTAGCCACTGAATTTACTTTGGATCTGTGAAATTAGCTTCAGTTTTTTCAGTCCCAAGCATGAAAATGAAGGGGAAATAATTCTGCATTACATTATGTCCACCCACTGGGTATAAGAACATAACCTATTTGACAGACTGGACAGATCCTTATTTCCTTCACAAAGAATTAGTAGGGTCATCTAGTAATGAAGGCGACTTCCCAAGGAAAAAAACTGCCAAATGGATACTTACCACTATTTTTCAAAGCATTACAAGTTAGATGTCTAATTCAGGGATAGAACAGGCTTTGTTACTGCACCTCTGCTGGGAATTTATGAAAAAGAAGTGTCTTTATAAAGTCTATAAACTGTACTGCTTTGTAATCTTCTCTTCATATAAAGGAGTTTGCAGCAGCAGTGATCCCCAGGGTGTGTATAATGCAGGTAAGTGATAAGTGACCATAAAACCTAAGCAGACCTGTGAATAATAGAATAATTGCTGCAGGATATTTTAGTGCTACCTGTTTTTTTTTTCAGGACTATTGAATGTAGTTCATGCTTATGCATATAGGTGGACGTTGGTCCTGTCTGTGTGTATATTTTTGAAGGGTCTACTTCACCTGTAAATGGTTCATCTCCCAGGCCCATGCTTGAAAATGTTTCATCTCCCAAACCCCTGCTTACACTTATCAAGGGTATCAGAACTTGTTAGAGATTTGGGGTGCATGGCTAGGCTTAAAAAGGCCCATGTAGTCATTAGCCTAGTAGGCACCTATGAACCTATGAACATAATCAAATTTACACTTATCTGAAACTGAAAAGGATGAGATGACGTTGCCAAAAATTTACTTTCACAAACACTTGGATCACTGCAATTTTACTCCAGGAAAGGAACTGCTTGGCCACCACGACAAAATAAACAAACCAAAGCAAATCAAACCAGCCCCCCCAACTAAGTATACCAACTCTGAGATCACATTACAGAGGGGTAAAAGGGCAAAGTTTACCACGGTAGCCAAGTATTTCCTTTCCCGGATTAAAATTCTGGTGATCCGAGTGTTCATGAAAGTATATTTTCGTCAGAATCATCTTGTCCTTTTAAGTTTCAGGTAAGTAAAAATTTGATCATATACAGGGGATCCGATTTTGAGCTGTGTATTGCTTTCCTTTTTCCTGATATTGTCATCTACCATTTCTTGGATTATTTTCTGGGTAACAGAAAAAAGAGACCAAAGAACTAAAGAGAGTGAATAGACTGCTTTACTTTTTAGTTGGGCTACACTCTTTTTTATTAAACAAGATGTAAAATTGCTGCCACATGACAGTAAATTAGTAATGAAATGGAGAAGGATGGTATAAATGACAAATAATCTAGTGATCAGGAAGAAGGAAGCATCAAATAAGGAGTCATTGCAATTTTTATTTATTTATTTGTTTTACATTTTTTGACCGGGTATGTCCGACTGATCTGAAAGGCCCTTTTTCAGCGGAGGACCGGGGAAAAAAGCTCCATATATTAGACAGTTTTACATTTAAAAACAATTGATAACAATAACATAATACATAGTTTATACAAATAGAAAAAAAAAACTATTTTCAGAAGCGTATTGAATGAGAAATAATTAGTATGAACTTAGGACATTACTAAGTGAAAGAGAGATCATGTTAAGACATCTTCAAGAAAAATGTTGGAACTGTAGCTACTAAGAGAATAAAATGTATAAGCTTAGGGCTTTATGTAGTGTGTTAGAGAACATATTTAGATTCTGCCACCAGGGTATAGTATGTTTCAACTGGACCATACCACCAGAAAGGGTGGTGGGATAGCCTTACTTTACAAGTCTACCCTATCTGTCAGCATAGACACCCAACAACCACCCCAGTTCAATAATGCTGAAATTCTTATCTCAAAACTACAAATTAACAAAAAGCAAAAATGTAAACATTGTTTGTGTCTACGTTCCCCCAGGGAGGAACACAGAAACCTTAGAAGACTTCTTATATTGGTTATGCAATAACCACCCCCAAGAAACAATTGTTCTTGGGGATTTCAACATTGACTGGAACACTTGCTCTTGTGAAACCCCACAACCCCCATAAACCTCTATGGATTTACTCAAAGCATAACCTCCCCCACCAGGACAAGAAAACCCAATAACAAGGAAAGTACCATAGACTGGATACTCGTTAATACCCATCTTCAATCTTATAAATCAGGCACTTTGCCTGATGACCTAAGTGACCACTGTCTCACCTATGTAATCAAGCTCAAAGTAGACTGCTCCTACCAACCCACCTATAGAACATTAAGAAACAACAAGAATTGTATTCTCACCAAGTTTCAAAATGAACTTAAGGCATGCAACTGGTCAGTACTAAAAAGTCTCCCCCTAGATGAAGCAGTAGCGTACTTTAACACCAAAACCCTTGCTATTCTTAACTCCCATGCTCTCAGCCGCTCTATTAGAACCAAAGTTAATATTATACTATGGCTTTCTAAAGATATCAAAACCAAAATTTCACTCAGAAACAAAGCATGGGCCACCTACCGAAAAGCAAAAGCCCCACTTGATCAACTAAGATTCAGACAGCTAAGGAATGACACCAAAAAATCCATAACCTTAGACAAAAAGAACTACTACTACCATCTGCTAAAAAACACCAAAACAAACCTCAAAAGTTCTGGGCAGGAATAAACAAACTACTCCACCCAGGCCAAACCGCCACTCCACCCCCCTCAGCTTCCCAACAAAAATCTCCAGTAGACATTGCTAATAACTTCAACAGCTTCTTCACAGAGACTATCCAGTCTCTAGCCAGCCAACTGTCTCCCGATGACTCTAATTCTAATGTAGCCACACCCAGTACCCAAACATACTTTACCTTCCAACCTGTTCCTACTCAACTTATTCATGCCCTACTTAAGAAAGTAAGACCCACCACCCTAGCTGCTGTCCTCCTGCCAGCAGACTATCTGCAAAAGGCTGCTAGCACCATAGCCTACCCCATCTTTATCTTGATCAACAGAGCTATATCTGAAGCTGCTGTACCCACTATATGGAAAATCTCCCATGTCATACCTCTCCATAAAGGAGGTAGTTCCACTGAACTGTCAAACTTTAGACCCATAGCTATTCTGTCACCTCTAGCTAGAATTATGGAGAAGTGTGTACACATACAACTCATGCACTACCTCACACATAACAAGCTGTTGTCCAACTTTCAGCATGGTTTTAAGGCACACCACAGTACTACTTCTGCCGTCCTCTCTTTCTTTAACATCATTAACCACAACCGCAATAATAACAAACTATCCTCAGCACTCTTTCTAGATCTATCCAAGGCTTTTGACATGGTTGACCACAAAATACTTATAAATACTTTGAAGGCCTTCTCCTTAAACAACCATGCACTCCAGTGGTTTCAATCCTACCTGCAGGGCAGACAACAGGCAGTCCTATGGCAGGACAAGCTATCATCTCGCCTACCCATCACATTAGGAGTCCCCCAGGGCTCGATACTAGGACCCCTTCTTTTCTTCATCTTTATCAACGACCTTCATTCAGTCATCCCAGATGCTACCTGCATTCAATATGCGGATGACTTTGCCTTGATTTGTTCTGACACCTCACCAGCTACTTTATTCACATTAACCCAAATTACCTTCAATACAGTGGAAAAATGGCTCTCCAATCAACATCTAATCCTAAACCCCAACAAAACTAAGTTACTCCTCTTCTCCCCCACATGCAGGACCCCCCTGCCAGCTTTCAACATAACTGCTAACAATGGCACTACCATCTCCCCAGAAGCCCAAACTAAACTACTGGGTGTTATAGTTGATAACAACCAGACGTTTGATGCGCACATCAATCAAACTATCAAAACCATTAATAAAAAACTTGGCTTTCTTTACAGAATCAAACCTTTCCTTATCCCACTTGCTAGAACTGCAATTGCCCATTCCCATCTGCTATCAACTCTTCTCTATGCCTCACCTCTATTCTCCAACTTAAACAAAACAGATCTTAATAAACTATCATCCTGCTATAACCACATTGCCACATTTGCTACTGGCACAGCCTACCGGACACACCGCTGTCACAACCTAAATTGCCTAGGATGGCTTGAACTGCCAAGCCTACTGCAGTTCAACCAGCTAATAGTGGCACATAAAGTCCTTTACCAACCAGAAAATACACCTGCACTAAAAAATATTATCAGCCCCTACACCAGCACCTGGCCACTGCGATCATCCACTAGACTCCTAGTTCAAACATACAAATCCAACTACTCAGCTGAGGACTCTCTGTTTGCCGACTCTGTTGGGAAAATATGGAACAGACTCCCAGCTGACTTGACCCTAGAACCCTCACTAACTCAATTCAAAAACAAATTCAAGAAATACTTCAAAACTCATTAGTTATGTACTTGCACTAACCCCAACTAGTGACCTCTCTATTTCTTAGGTGCCTTACCTTCAACTATTTCTAACTTTTTTCAACCACTCCATTTCGGGAAGGGTCAATTGTATAACTGCTGCTCAGTGTGTCTTAAACCTGAATGTAATGTTATGTATGTTTAACTTTGAAAATAATGTTGTGTTTTGTAAAGTGTTTTATAATAAGTACTATATGTGCTAAATGCTGGTATTGCTTATGACTGTAATCTGCTTGAAACTAGTATTTACTATATGTTCAATGTGTATTATTATCTTGGAGATTTTCTCCCCGGGCATCCGCTGAAAATGGACATGTATCCAGTCGGACTATCCCGGTCAACAAATGTAAAATAAATAAAAATAAATAAAAAATTTAGAAGTTTTGTTAGACAGTATGTGTGTCATCTGAAGAGCCAGTAAGGTGTCAGTAGATCAGGTGGAGAAATTCAGTTATTAGGATTTATGAGGGGGAGTATGGAGTAGGGGGTTTGTTTTCTCTTAGATAGGGGGAAAATTTAGGGGTTGAGTACAGTGGCAAGTGCAGTGACATTTTAGGTATTCCTTGGTGGCGCTCTTAAATTGTTTTGGATGAGTGTGGGTTCTGATTTCAAGAGGGAGCTTATTCCACGCCAGAGCAGCGTGGTAGCTATATATGTTGCAACTGGATTTGGTCTTACAGTGTTCTTTACCCCAGAAGTATGCTGGACTGTGACAGGCAAAAGTTGCACATTCATCCTGCCTCCCACTTCTACTTGCAGTGTACCAAGGTCCCAGGTCACTTTAATAGTGAAGCACAGTTTATTATAAATGTTTTGAGATACAGGTCAAAGAGTAGTTTGCCACCTAATCAAACTGCTATACAGTTGGATCTCTGTTCTTGTGCCAATTTATCAAACCTGAAGAATGTACATTGTTTCCTTTACTTCTGTAGTAGAACTAGCAACGATACAGCCATCATGTAGATTGCGTTGTTAATGTCACTGTCTTTCAAAAGAGGAACACAGATGTTAATATATAATGTAGGTGCTGTTGCAAACTGAACTGAACTGTTTTCATAGTAACTGGACTTTATTGGATGACCATAGTACATATTCAATGTTTGCTTTAAATTTTACTTGCAGATTGTAAGACTGATATATATGTGTATATGGGTTCTAGGACTACAATAATAGCTTCATATAGAGATCTGACTATAAGGAAAATATCATCAGCATAGACAGTTACCACCATGGACAGATAATTATCTTACTAACCCTTACCAAACATTCAAGAATGAAATGAAGTAAAAAAATGGCATAGCAGGAATACCTGTTTAATTCTAGAACTAAGAGAGAGCAGAGCTAAGAATATACCATCGTCTCATCAGATTTGAGAAGTTGGCACTGTTAAGTACTTGTAATGGATGGCAAGTGCCTTTAAATGTGTCTGCTTAAAAGTGTATCCAGCTAAGTCTTTATGATCCCTGTAGTATGCGTGCCTAGTATTGTTTCTATGTTGCTACGTTCTGTCTTAGCTGTTGAGTACTACAGGACTTTATTCAGGTAATTAAAGACTGATAAAGACAAAAACTCATCTTATTCTGATAAACTATCTTTTCAGCATCCAGAAATGCTAAGGCCCAGGTACCACATGCTTTTTTCAGACAGGATGCAAACAACTGTCTGAACAGAAATGCTAAAACCCTTAATAAACATGCTTGTTTGACACACTAATTTTCTCCAGACATTTTCTGGTTGCCAATAGTTTCTTGCTCTAGGTTTATAAATGAAACAGGTTTATATGCTGGTTCAGATGTTCCTGTCCTACCTAAAGAATATGTTGAATTTCTTTGCTAACCCATTCCAGATGCTGATGCTATTTCCACAATTAAACATTGTGAAATGTCTTACAATAATTACCAAATTCCCCTGCAGTGATCTTTTGATGGACTAGTAAAGCCCAACAAAGTATTTCATTATTTCTGTCCTCACAGTTTAATTATTTGGCAAGAATTTTACTAGGGAGTTATCCAAGACCTTTTTATAAGCCTGTGCATTTCAAAATAACTGTGATAGATGTTTCTAATAGAGACATGTGCCAAGACTGACTAAGTGACAAGAACTGGAAGAAAGAAACAAATAAATGGTGAGACAACCTCACCAAGATTCTTCTGTAACTCAGCATTTAAGCTGACTGGACCTGGTGCTATTCGAGATTTCCAAGTGTGGAAACAACATTATCACCTAAAATTAGCGAACCAAGAAAGTCAATACCTTCTTTAGATAGGACAAGAACATCTGAAATTAAGAGATAATTTGGCTGCCAGTGTCATTATAAGTAAATTAGGATGGGTGTAAAATTTCTTATAATAATTAGCAAATTCACCTCTCCTGGTCTTAGCAGACCCTCCTGAGTGAACAAGGGGTTGATAATTTATTTCCTCATAGTTTAATAATTTGGCAGGTATTTTACTCTGAAGCCCTCCAATGTTTCTTTATAGGTTTGTGCATTCAGACCTAGAAAATGGAAGTATTTCACCCTGAAAGAGCTCTTATCCTTAAAGCAGTCATACTAAAACCTGCTGGGATTGAGTGGAGATGCATTTCTCACACTGATGATAGATTTAGTCTTAAATTTTCTAACTTCATTATGATGGTTCCTACTTACAACTGCAGTGAACTTTTGATACTTCACAGTAATACAATCTTCGAGAGCTAATTGTCTGCATGCATGATCAGCATCCGAGGTATTGTGTCATTATTAATGTCACAAAAAGACATCCCAGTCATATAATGATAGGGTTGCCACCTTTTCTAATACCCAAAGTGGGAAATTTTTTGTAGAAATGTGAGATTTTGCTTGACAAACATACCCATGGTCAGTGCAAAGGACAGAATTTCACTCTTTTGCTAAAATAAAAGCTTATTCTTGTACCATTTGAGCTGCTTATACTATTTCATATAATATTTAGGTGTTTCAGATACCAAATAACTGATTTATGCAAACTTGAGAAGTAAAGCCTAATTCCAAGGATACCACAAACATGAACAGAGTCCCAAAAGGCAGTTTTATTGAGTGCTTCCATCCATTATATATAATGACTTCTTCAGAATAAATGAGAAAGATGTAACAAACATATTTAAAAGCCAAATTATAGTTACACGACATCAAAAGTCAATAAAAAATAAATTAAAACATTAATCCATTAATTACCCTCCTAGCAACAAAGCACAGTCCTTAAATGCAATAGGACTGTGCTTCAACTACCCAAACATTGACTGGGAGCACTACTCAAGCCCCAGCACCTTAGCCCAAAGATTCCTGGAAATTATAAACTCAAATGCTATGGGACAACTAGTCACCACTCCCACAAGAGGGGACAACATACTAGACCTGATCATTACCAACATGGGGACTCTATGCTCCACACCAGAAGTATATCCATCATTGGTAAGATCAGACCATAAATTAACTTCACTGGATGTCCACATCCCGACCCCACCCACAGCCCAGAAAACCACAGTGAAAAACTTCTCAAAAGCGAACTTCTCACTTCTCAAAACCGAAGTGGAATCCTTCAAGGCCCCAGGGCCAGTGGAAACTACAGCCCAAACTGCAGAATCCTATATAAATGCATTCTACGGACATCTCCAGGAATGCATGGATCATGCTATCCCAAACAAAACCAAGACCCAATCATCCAAAGGCAGGCATCCAGTCTGGTGGACCCCTGCCATAAATAAACCGTACAACAGAAGGAGGAAGCTACTACATGATAGAGCAAAATCCCTAATAGGGAAGGCATCTCTGATCAGTACTAGCAAAAAATTATGATCCCTCATAAAATCTCCAGGGCCAGCTTCGAGAGAAAAATTGCACAGGACACCAAAGACAATCATAAGGCTTTTTTCAGTTATGTTAGAAACCTGGGATGCAACTCCCAGACTTGTTCTGAGTTGATTCTAAACAACAAAAAATACACTGAACCCACAGACATCACCAATATCCTGGCAGACAGATTCAGTGCAAACTTCTCCCCCCAAAAGAGCAAGTATCTATCCCGGCAGAGGTCTGCCTCCCAAACATCTCAGATGCTCAGGTGAAGGCTGCTCTCTCCAAAGCAAAAAACACTGCTTCCATGGGACCAGATGGCGTCCCAGGTTGCGTCCTACATGAACTACAAGAGGAACTAATCCCTCAAATAAAACAGCTATACAATCTCAGCCTCACTACAGGATATGTGCCCACAGAATGGCGTACAGCAACAGTGGTCCCACTCCACAAAGGTGGAGCCTCTACGGACCCTGGAAACTATCGCCCCATAAGCCTGACTAGCTTAGTCTGCAAGGCTATGGAGAGGATCATCATGGAGCTCATAAACAAAGACATTGGGGACCTACAGACACTAGATTCTACCCAGTTCGGCTTTGTCAAGGGCAGATCCTGCCTTTTGAACCTAGTTGACTTCTTTGAAACAGTCACCAAAGCCATGGATGAAGGGAAGGTAGTCCACACAGCCTATCTGGACCTTGCAAAGGTATTTGACACAATACCCCACTCGGGCATCATAGATAAGCTATCCAGCTTAAATATAAACCCCTATGTCACAAGATGGGTCACAAACTGGCTCAAAGACAGAACCCACAGAGTGAGAGTTGCTGGAGCCATGTCAGACTCGAAACCGGTCACAAGTGGCATCCCACAGGGTTCTGTCCTGGGACCACTCTTGTTCGGTATATACTTTTCCGAGGTACAGACAAACGTGGGAGGACTATGGCTCACCAAGTTCGCAGATGACTGCAAACTGGGCGCCATAATCAACTCTCCAGCTGACACAAACATCCTTCAAAAGGTCTCACAGAGACAGATAACTGGTGCCAGCGCCATGGTTTAAAGCTAAATGCCAAAAATGTATAGTCATACCCTTTGGCAAAAACAATGTGCCCACAAATTACCACATAGGCGGAAACCCATTAAGTACAGAGAAAGTTATTAGGGACCCAAGTTGATAGCAATCTCTCCTTTGAAAACCACATTGCCAAAGTGGTTAGAAAGACCTTCTACATAGCCCACCTCATCACGAAGGGTTTCACATCTAGATCAAGAGAGGTAATCATGCCCCTTTATTCATCCCTCATCAGGCCCATCATAGAATACAATGCCCCTTTTGGGATGTACCTTACCCGACACCTGCAGCAATTAGAAAGACCCCAAAAGTATCTCACCAAGAGGATCAAGGATCTCAAACAGATGCCATATGCTGCTCGGTTAAAAAAACTCCAGCTCTACTCAGTTGCATACCGCCTACTTCGAGGCGATCTATGCCTGACATACAAAGCTATGTCAAATCCAGAATTAATGGACATGCTCCACCTCAGTAAATCTAAATCCCTTAGAGCCACACGCTCGAGGGACTTGAACCTCAGCACAGAAATAAATAGAACTTGCTGGAGGGACATGTTCATAACCCAGATGCTCCCTTCGCTCTGGAATAGAATTCCAGTTCATGTGAGGCAGAGCACCTCACTGAATCTCTTCAAGAAGAATCTCGATACGTGGATGGGGGATCGTAGGTTTGTCCCAGGGATTACTCCCATGTCACTATTAGACAGAGGCACAGTAAACTAAACCTTAAAAAGGGCACAGTATACTCAAATCAAGGGGTGGCGTAAGCCATACAGAATCGGGCTAGGCTTATAATTGCCCCAGGGCAGATAGCCTAGTATGAACCTATGAACCTATGAACATAGCCTTAAATAACTAGCAATACTAAAGGTATCATTAAGTCCAGATGGGGCTTAGGCATTCAACTTTATCTGCCAAAGAAGTTCTCTGAACTCCACCATATCTGCCCATGGTCCCCCACAAAGGTCTTTTTTTAACCCCTACTCTAACAACAAATTTAAAATGATGTATAAGAAAAACTTCTACATGCTTGTATAGAGCATTATTAGTGTTTTTGTTTTTCATATCTCTAACATGCTCATAAATTCTTTCTTTTAATTTACGTGTAGTTTATCCTGTGTAAAATCCATAACACTAAGAACAAATTGCAGTATAAATCACACCTACTGAAATGCACTTAAAAAGCCCTTAAGCCTAATATTATTCTGATTAATCTTAACATTTCCTGTAATTAAAATATAACTGCATTGTGTGCAAAATCCACATTTCTGGCACCCACTCTCTTAGTGCTAGATGAAATTGGATCTTTCCATTCTAACATGTTTTTATTGTGGATCCCCTCCTATACACTATGTTGGGCTTATGTCCTAGTTTTTCTATTAGCCCATCTTGTCCTAAAAATATTTGCCAGTTTTTATTTAATATGTCCTGAATAAAACAGTGATCCACAGAAAACCTGGTAACAAAGGAACAGTGGTAATCTTTTGTAACTTCAGTAGCTGGTAGTTCTAAGTTGTTTGGGTATCTATTCCCTTTTGCCTTCAATTATGGCATGATTACACCATTATCCCTTTTTCTTACAATCTCATTTTTTACCTTTTCTATTAAAGAACTAGGATAATGTCTAGAAAGAAACATGCTACTTAATGTGTCACACTGAATGGTGAATTCGGCATCACAAGTAATCATACGTGCCATCCTGACAAACTGGTCCTTCACTATACCTCTTTTAACATGGTCAGGATGGCAACTATGGTAATGCAGGAGGCTGTTACGATATGTGGGCTCCTGTAAATGTTATTAACATACTGCTTGTTCACCAGATCTTTCTGAATGTCAACATCTAAGTAATTAATTTTATTAACATTGTAAGTGTGTGTAAACTTCAAAAATGTGGTTGTTTTGTTAATGCAAGTCAAAAATGTGTGAATACTAGACTCAATCCCTAACCAAACAAGAAACCCATAGCAAGTCTAACTCATAAAAGGAAGAATAATCAAATGCACCATCCAATCGGGTCCCTTTGGGGCAGGACCAGCCAAGAAGGTCAGAAAGACTCCACAACCAGGGGCATACAGTGAATTACAGGCTACAGTGAAATACCAGAATGCCTGTAAATTATTACCAAATGAAACAGCAGTCAAGGAGACCATGCAACAGAAGGAATTAGTACTGATGGATAACTTTTTACTTCAGGACTGAGATGTGAATACAACCATTGTGGAAACAGACATGTTCAACCAAAAAGGTGACTTTTGTGTATACAATTTTTTACCCTGTGCTATTAACGCAGATGTAACAGAATTGTTTAGTAAGGGATTTAACTTCGTGCCAGCCTGTCGCTCGAAAATTACTGATTTCATTATGGATTTAAAGCTTTATGTTAGGAATTTGAATTTTAAATTGTTTTTCAACAACGGGCTGCACAATGATACAACTACTGTGTTAAAGAAAAGTATATTCAATCCTCCCATATTCAATTGTGTGTACTGTTTTATAGAATTTGTGAGTTTGATTTTAGAACGATGCTTAAAAATAAACAGTTAAGCAAAGATGACAACCTCACTTATGAAGAAAGAACACTTTTGTTGAAATTTTGCCAGGATAGAACACTCAGAATCGTGAAAAAAGACAACAGTGGGGGGAGGGGGGTAGTGATTATGTCAAAAGTTGACTACATTAATAGAATGAATGCATTTTTATTAGATGGGTCAACTTATGAAGAGGTATCCTTTAATATTGTTAATGTTTCTTATTACAAAATTGATCTATTAATCAAGGACATGGAAGATCAGGGGCAGTTAGATCATGAGACTGTGGAATTTTTGAATACTAGGTATCTAATTGTACCTATTTTTTTTGGAATCCCTAAGATACATAAGAATATGCATGACCCTCCAATGAGACCCATTGTCAGTGCTAAGGGGTCTAAAATACATTCTTTGTGTAAATACATGGATACACAGTTGAAGAACATCTTAAGGGATGAACTACATATTTGTATTGATTCCTGGCATTTTTTTGAAAAAAATGAATGAGTTACCTTTCAATGAAGACGTAATTTTTCTTACAGTGGATGTGGTTAATTTGTTTAATGTGATACCCCACACCCAAGGAATTGAATGGTTTCAAGAATTTTTATTTGACTCTCAATTTTATACGAATGAGCAGGTAGAAATTATGGTTAATTTCATGGATGTAATTTTATGTAATAATTTTGTATACTTTGAGGGATGGTATTTTCTTCAAAAAACTGGTATAACTATGGGGGCAGTTTGTGCCCCCTTATTTGCAAGCATCATAGTGTTGATGTGGGAGAGGAAGTTTTTATTTCCCTCACATTTTTAAAGTAAATGGAGTTTATACCTGTGCTACTTAGATAATTTGTTTTTTTGTTTGGTTAGGGAATGAGTCCAGAAATTCACAAGTTGTTGACTTGCATTAACAAAACAACCACATTTTTGAAGTTTACACACACTTACAATGTTAATAAAATTAATTTCTTAGATGTTGACATTCAGAAAGATCTGGTGAACAAGCAGTATGTTAGTAACATTTACAGGAGCCCACTTATCGTAACAGCCTCCTGCATTACCATAGTTGCCATCCTGACCATGTTAAAAGAGGTATAGTGAAGGACCAGTTTGTCAGGATGGCACGTATGATTACTTGTGATGCCGAATTCACCATTCAGTGTGACACATTAAGTAGCATGTTTCTTTCTGGAGATTATTCTAGTTCTTTAATAGAAAAGGTAAAAAATGAGATTGTAAGAAAAAGGGATAATGGTGTAATCATGCCATAATTGAAGGCAAAAGGGAATAGATACCCAAACAACTTAGAACTACCAGCTACTGAAGTTACAAAAGATTACCACTGTTCCTTTGTTACCAGATTTTCTGTGGATCACTATTTTATTCAGGACATGTTGTTGTATCTTTTGGCTTTTCCCAGTTAGGGGTCACCACAGTGGAACTCCGGTCCTCTAATGATTGGCAGTAGATTTTTACGTACCGAGTTGCCAGCCCTGACGCACAATCTTCAACGAAGGTACACCCGTTCACGCATGTCTCCACACAGAAGATGCTTTAGCTGAGAATCGAACAGGACAACGTCTTACTGTGAGGTGACAATGCTACCGCTGCACCACCACCACATTTTATTCAGGACATATTAAATAAAAACTGGCAAATATTTTTAGGACAAGATGGGCTAATAGAAAAACTAGGAGATAAGCCCAACATAGTGTATAGGAGGGGATCCACATTAAAAAAATGCTAGAAAGGAAAGATCCAATTTCATCTAGCACTAAGAGAGTTGTTGACAACAACAACTAAGAGAGTGGGTACCAAAAAATGTGGATTTTGCACACAATGCAGTTATATTTTAACTACAGGAAATGTTAAGATTAATCAGCATAATATTAGGCCTAATGGGCTTTTTAATTGCAATTCAGTAGGTGTGATTTATGCTGCAATTTGTTCTTAGTGTTATGGATTTTATGTAGGAAAAACTACACGTAAATTAAAAGAAAGACTTTATGAGCATGTTAGAGATATGAAAAACGAAAACACTAGCAATGCTCTATGCAAGCATGTAGAAGTTTTTCCTATACATAATTTTAAATGTGTTGTTATAGAAGGGGTTAAAAAAGACCTTCCTGGGGAACCATGGGCAGATATGGTGGAGTTTAGAGAACTTCTTTGGCAGATAAATTGAATGCCTAGGCCCCACCTGGACTTAATGATACCTTTAGTATTGCTAGTTTTTTAAGGCTACGTTCCTATTGTGTTTAAGGACTGTGCTTTTTTTGCTAGGAGGGTAATTGTTTAATGTTTTAATTTATTTTTTTATTGGCTGTTTTGATGTCACGTGACTATAATTTGGCTTTTAAATGTTTGTTATATCTTTCTCATTTATTCTGAAGAAGTCATAAGATATATACTGACGAAAGCACTCAATAAAACTGCATTTTGAGATTATGTTGGTGTTTCTGGTATCCTTGGAATTAGGCTTTAGTTCTCGAGTTTGTTGGCATTTTTGGTTCTTAACTGATTTATGCAACTATTAAAGAAAACTTAGGAATTTTTTGTCCTAAAATCTCAGGACATTTGCTATTTTCCAATGTTTTGAGCAGGACACAACTGTCCCAAAAGGGACTGCCCCTCGCAAAGAGAGAAAGGTGGTAACCCTAATAATGAATTACTATTCCTACATGTACTGTTACAGTGAGTTTTACATTACTGTACTTCCGTTGACACTGCCATTTACTTCGAGGCACAACTGTGTGCATACATTACGGTTGGCTAATAAGCCTGATTGTCATGTTATTTGTATAGTCAGGTTGTTAAATAATACATTTACTGGTATGTTTCCATCAGAACGTGGTGAAAGTCGCCCTTGCAACCTGGTCTGCACAAGTGCACATACATGCGCACTTCCCCCACGCACATTGTGTGGGAGTTACTTTTGGAGCTAGGCAGACTTGACTTTGTGCACTACACTTCCGGAGTGGTGCGGCAGTTCGAGTCTGCGTAGTGAGACCCGCCAGTCGCGAAAACTGAGTTTGCGCTGTTAAGCAGGGACAGTGTTAACTGTACTGTTTGTCCTGTCGCAAGGGTTCGGCAAAAAGGGAAAGTTAAAACAGAATGTAATCTGCAGAGAAAATACACCTGGATGAAAACAAATGAGGTGCACAGGGAAACCCGAGCAGGAAGGATGTTGGGAAGTAAACTAGAAATTACCATGCAGATGAAAAGAAATTCCTAGGATGGCAGATTTAGTGGCGCCTGACATCAGCTGGGGTACTTGTAAACTTTTAACTTATGTATTGCAGAATTCCTTGAGACTGTTCCGCTTTAATTTTAGATTTGTTTTATTTTGAAATTGCGCTGCTGTCTGATATAGAATGCATGCAACTGCAAAAAAGGTTAAAGTTGACCCCGTCAGAGCTGTCTTTCTTACATTGTGGGTTTTCAGCGTCCGCTGGGTTTTCTTGTCGTACAGCTAAGTGATTCTGGTGATGTTCTGTGGTACCCCATACCAATCAAGTGTACCTAATTTTCCAGATTGTTCAGATTTTTGACTCGTGGTTTCCTCGTAAAGTCTAAGTTTTTCTAACAATCGTGCAGGACTGCAGTCACTAAATGGTGACAGAGATTGCATTTCAGACTTCAAATTCGTCAGAAAATGCATGCTTACGCAAATCTTGTTACTGTATCACCTCTCTACGTTTATGAGAGCACCTCCGAATTATTGTGTCTTTGTTCCTGTTCCTAGAGCTAAGAGTTTGAAAGGTGTACCAGCCGACACTAAGTACAGGGCTCTGAATGTATGATCTGATCTGAGAGATATCCTGGGCACAGAAAGTGAGGTGTCACACACACAGACACACCATTCAACTCAAGACAACTGGAGCAAGCGATAATTTATCACCTGGGAGTATAGATTTGTTGTATTGTACAGTTACAGTGTATAGATAGATAGATAGATAGATAGATAGATAGATAGATAGATAGATATATATATTGCTTCAGCTATGATAAAACTGTAGACAGTAGACCAAATCAGGTAACAGATTAGCTGCATGGCATCAAATGGTGTAATGTCTTATCATAAGTTTTAAATGAAAACGTAATAGAAATGTGCTATCTAGACTCTTTGTGTAAGAACCCTTGCCAGCTGACATCGGGTTTAAGAAATACGCGGTCTCTAAACCTCAGATATAATGGATAATAAACACAGTTGACACAGCATATAGCATTATTTTACTGTGATTGGTAAAAAATGGCAACAAAGTTCTCCCAGTTGTTGGCACAGCTATGCAGTATTCACAACCTGTATCTGAGTCAAGGGGGCTTAATTGCGTGGTTGTCACTTGCTCCTTAAATAGTGAGGTTGCTATTGTTTGGATTCATCTTTCTTTTAAAAGTACATATGGTCGCTTGTGTGGAAGGTAAAGACATTGTTTTCCTTTGCTACATCACTAAGGACGTGTGATATTGGTCATAATTATCTTATTCTGCAAAACTGATTGCCTTTACAAACAGACTTCGTAACACTGAGTACTGGATAAGATCACTATCAGCAGTTGTATAGTGCAAACCTAGGCTGCAGACGGGTGAAGTCACTGGTGTGTGTAGTTTGTGTTTGTATAAGCCTAGACCAACTAGAAAAGCCTGTATCCCTTGTGCTGGGAGACTTGGAGACTTGCAAAGCTCTCCTGTGTACATTGCAGTCAGTAACCTGCGAAGTTATATGTACAGACTTGCCGGCAGGTTTCTCTGAGACCATGAACTGTCTCAAAGAGAGTTTTGTTTTTATAGGATAGAAATAGTGCTTTATCTTCTTTGAATTTCTTTCAGCCGTGAACAGATCGGTTTAATTAAGGGTGTAGAGGGCTACAGCGGTTAGAGAAGCTACGAAGACAGCCTTAGATTTGACTGAAGAAGACAGCTTCTACCAACCCACCCTGCTGTTACTTGTTACGTGTGCTAGTTGTATGCAGTTCGGTTCCCCCTTCTCGTTTAACGACTCCTGTGTGTGTGCGCGCGCGCGCGTGCGTGCGTGTGTTGCTTTCTTAATTAATTTTCCACACTGGATAGGCAGCATTATTACCCGTACCCAGCGATTTGTGTTCAGAGATAATATCAACGCTTTATTAATCATAAACAAACACTGAGAAGTAGTTTAAATAACCACGTCAAGTTATAACATGAAAGTTCCAACAACATATTGCACAGTGTTATAAGCAAACAAAAAGAAAAAAATAATTAAAAAAAGTTCCGGCAATCATTTTATTCTTTCAAATCAATATTTCTAAAGGTTCCACACATATTAATATTTTGGCCATGATTTTGTACGTATTCGTCGCGTTCTGCTTTAATTATTTTCTATTAAAAATAGTAATGCAACCACTGGCTTTATCCGCGAGTATATGGCATTACCAGCGTTGCATTCCACTTTTTTCTTCTTTTTTTAGCAATCATCCAGAAAGCAATGTCATTCCTAATTATATGGAAGTAGCCTGGGTTGCGTGATTCACATCTCCAGCATCTAAAGAAGGAAGATACGTTAATTCTGTTCTGCTTCAGAAAAAATACTAATAATTCTAAAGTAAGACAAAGGGCAAGGAATGACGCCGAATAATCGGATTTATTTTCCATTGTATACTTCTCCCTTTTTAATATGGTTTCAAAGTACTTCATGTATCTGTACACTTGCTGGTGTACATAATATGATTTATTTCACAGCTGAAATAAAGTCATGGCAAGAGCATGGTGTTTTGTTTTGAACTTCTGAGCACCCCCCTCCCCTCGTTACTTGGATTGATGGAAGTAACTGATATAGTCCATCTGGTCCAGTGGAGATTTACCAGGTAACTTGTCGGTCCATCTTCTGAACTTTAAGGAACTGCACTGGAGCCCTTTGCCTCTCACATATATTGTAGACAGGCAGCTCACTTTGTGGTCCGTATACGGGTCAGGGTCATGAACCATCTATATTATTATTGTTTAACAAAACTACGATTCGCTTGTAGAAACCATCCTTGTCTTGTTTTCTCATTACTACCATTTGAAGTAGCCATGAAAACAACACCAAGAAATACACCCCACTTCCATCAGGTTTTCTTGTACAGCTCATATACACAGCTTTGGTTTTATCAGTATCTGTCCGTTTTTCCAATCGTATATATTAATAAATTTGCCGTTCAACAATCCTCCTTGTCATGTTGAAGAAGAACTAATGTGTGTAGTTATAAACTAGAGGCATTCATCAACAGAAGGTTTGAAAGTCACAAAAGCATTAACGGGTTCCAGACTTACCTACCATATCCTGCTACTGTTTTATCTAGTATACAGTTGTTTGTAGTATGCGAGCTGAGAGTTCGATCCCTTTGTTGTCTCGTTTGCTGAATGTATTCAATAATTGATGCAATTGTTTCCTGTCATTTACTGTAACTTTTTATATTGAGTTGAGTGCTGTTTGCGTTTAGGTGTATGCATTTCTGTACCTTGGCTGGAAACGGCCTTGTGAACTAGCCCAGAGCCCAACTACCGTGTCTTGGAACGAATAAATAAACGCGCAATGCAGTGGTTCACATCTTAGCAGTAATGACTTACGTTTATACCTGCTTGCGCATATGCTGTGAGGCTGTTATGCGGTTTACTTGCAGATTACTGCAGCTATTGCTTGTTACTTTTTACTGCAAACATTTCGTAAGTTAACACTTCCCGTTTGCACCATTTTTGGCGTACCTGATATCATTAGCATTTAAAACAACCTTGAGTTTTCATATTTATTTTTAAATTATAAATGGTTTCTCAGTAAGCTAAACATCGGTCGGCCATTTAAGTTGACGTTTCCTACAATGGCTTCTGTTTAGCTGTGAACTTAACTTTTGACATGGGAATTATTTCCGATTAGAACCATTCTGATACTTAAAAGTGCACTCTTGACGTTTTGACCACTACCAATCTAAATGTTAACTGGCTTTGCTCATGGATGGCAGACTATAACTAACTAAACAAGTATTTTATGTTTGCTGGCGGCTGTGAGGTGGATAAATGCAGTGAACAAATGTATACTTTCAGACAGGACCATGACATTCCCTCTAAACGTCAAAAATTATTTACAATTTTAACATATATGTTTCAATGCACTGCAAGTCAAATACAGACCAACATATTAGTTCGTGGCCAAATGGAGGATATGTTTTAACACAGGCTGAGCACTGATTACCAAACTGGCTAGGTTAGATAGGAACGCCAGCAGATAGATAGGGATATCGGTGGTTTGGCCTACCATCTGTATCAAAGACTTCCATATACACCACATGCCTGGGAAGCCCAGCCTGCAAATAACAGGGATGTAATGTGGATAACTTAACTGGGTTTCCTGTGCAGGTGCTGGAACATCTCAGTAACTTACTTGGTTTACTCGATACTAGAGGCGTATTAAGTAAACGTACAACTAATAATAAAATTACACTATGCGCAGTTAGTGTACACGCAGGTGTGCAAGAAACCGGGATATCTGACTTTATTGCTAACTTGCATATGTTTAACCTGTCCCACTGGGATTCCTTCCTTGAAGTCAAATACCCCCTGTATTGCCATTAATGTTCTGGGGAAATGTATCGGTTGCCTCAAAACGACAAGGAAGGGTGGGAAGTAGAGAACCGAAATTTAATAAAATAGTAAGATCAAGTCATACGCATAATATTATTCCATGGAGTAGTAATTCTACTACTGTTATTATTATCATTATTATTATTATTTGGTTTAGAAATAAAAGCAGTGACTTTTAGTAGGATTTTAGTGCTTAGCTAGTACAGGTGTACTTTCTGGAGCCCTTAAATTCAAATGCATTAATTAGTAATGCAAAGTGATCCAAGTGGGCGAATACTCAAAGCGTTGGTATAATGTTAGGACTCTAGCCCCTACTGTCATTAAGTAACAGACTTATTAACATTCCTTGTAATGTTGTCCTTAGGGCTATCTGGTTGTTCTCAGAACTTCTTTCAGCTTTTCCCGGTTAGGGGTCGCCACAGCGGATCACCTGTCCGCTCATGACGCAGTGGAGTTTTACGGTGTTGAGTTGCCAGCCCAGCGCCCAACCTTAAATGCCTGCATATCAGTAACAAGAAGCAGTATTATGAGCATCTAAATGTATGTATGTACATATGTATTATTATTATTATTATTATTATTATTATTATTAACGTGTAATTAGGGTCACTACCGATGTATTTTTACGCAGGACAGTCCCTATTTGGGCAGTTCCATTGTAGAAAAAATCATGAAAAATGGCAATTGCATAAAATAATTAGTTTGTATCCGAAATACTTTAATATGATAAAAGCAAAAGAAACAATTCAAAGTATATACAAGTGAGCTTTTGTTTTGCCAACAACGTGAAATCCGCTCTTTAGTATTGGTAGCTTACGAGTATGGTTTGCCCTGCAAAATTACATACGTCCATAAAAATGCCCCTGAAAAGGTGACAGACAACTCTAGGCATATTTGCTATGTAGGGTTATAGAGACAGTATTACATACTTTGGTCAGTACACTGGGGCAGACATTTAAAAGTGTAAAATGTATATTTTTTATCTACGGAACACAAATGAGTAGAGACTTAACATACCGTCTGATGTCGAAGAAGTTTATATAAATCCACGAAATGAAGCAAAAACATTGTTATCTGTGTAGGTAATTCCAGTAGCTGCTTTTAAGCAAGACGTGAACGTGGATTTAAGGGGTTGCGTTTGCTTTGGTGGGTGTTGTTCGAGTAATCCAACACCTTTAGTGAAAAAAATGAAAAATAATTTTAAAAAGAAAAGTCTAAAAATGTACCAATTCATCTTTCTTCCATAATTAATGAGTCCCCTGCCTATGGTGGGCTTAATAAATTAATGTTCTCTGTCTCTTTAATTGTGTATTTATTGTTACTACTGTACAAAATAGTACCTCATAACAAACTTGATTCCATTGCATATACGGAAGGTATCCTATAACTATTATGAAACTGTGTGGCAATGCTGGCAAATGTTCTTTATACAAGTCGTTAACCTTTTGGCCACAGTCAGAATTGGAACAAAACTTCCACAAACATACAATCTTGTGGTAGAATTAAAGTTAAAACGTTGCTACTGTTACTTGTATTACTGCAGATAGTAATAACGCATCATACTGTGTCTAGTGGCTGGGTACAATGAGAGGGGAAACTGACCACACATCATCCTTGTGTCAATAAGTCTAGTGGATAAATAACGCCAAGCGGCTGCAATTTCCAGAAGATTGCCTTTCATACAACCATTTTTTTCGGTAAGACATGACTGAGGGAAAGAAGATTAAAAAAATGAAAGCATTAGTACAGTTGCAACACTTTTCTAAGTATATGCATATTTGTATCCCAGGAATAAACACACTGAGCCACATTATTTGGTGTGTGTTGAAAAGCTACTTCCCTCTGTTAAGTACACAAAGTAATGCCACGGAGAAGCAATTTTTTGATTATTAGTTTTACATTCTTTACAGATACTCATCGGTGAATACACGCAGTCCGGTGCATTCAGCAAATATCGATTAGAGCAAATATTGATGCCGAACTAATCATATCGAGGAATGAATATTTAATAAACAAAATTAAATTACTATAATTAACAAAAACAAAAACACGCACCCATGATTCTTGTATTTGTTTATTTATTCCAACATAAGAGAAAGAAGCAATGCAATTAAAGCTATTGCATCTGGCTAAAGACGAAAGCGATTTCCATACTATGGTAACATATAGCCCAGGTACTGGATAAATTGATAAGATGATTCATTAAAAACTGAAAAGTGCAGGTTAGTAAGAGACAGTAACAAGAAAAAGCCTTCCTGCCCCCTCCCCCCGTTTTGTTGCCACCCACTGCAATACGGTTATAGATAGACAATGGGGGAGGGGGTACTATCCGCTAAATAACAAAGAAAACCTTAGTTTGTTCCACAGTGTATATCATGTGTACTTATTCACAGGGATGTAAACAGATTTTTGTGATGTTTTTTTTCTTTCTGTTTAGTTCATACACGTGTCCATGCATCAGCTCTCAGTCTCTTATCCTTACAATCAAGGGCAAACCCAAAATCAGCCAGGGACTAAAAGTTTTTTCAATACTGTCACTTTTCACTTAAGCAGTTTATAGAATAAGAATATTTCGCATTTTTTTTGCCCTATGTGGAGAATTGCACATCTAAAATGATATTTTTAACAGTTATTTAACGACTGCAACCATAACTCTTGTGTAAAAAAAATCAGGAGAGATAAATGTTTTTAGACAAAACTACCGATGTTCCTGAAAAAAAGTGGACAGTTGTGAGATATGATGCTTTCTGTTGTCCTGTATGAATTATCGATTGCCTTGTACCACCGGCAAGCTGTAATCAATATGTAAGTGAAACACGCTGAAACAAAATAAAGGCACTTGCAATCCGTTATATACTCCTTATAATAATCTTCCCAAGTGCATCGTAATATATCAATTAATTTTCATGAAGGGTTTCTTATTTTTTTAGATTTCCAGTGAACAGAATAATACATCGGTGCAAAAATATACTACTACTACTAATAATAATAATATTAATAATGATACAGGTGAAAGGGGTTTCCTTTTCTCCAGAGGTCAGAATGTGGAAGTGCTTTACCTTGTACTCCAGATATAACTTACTTGCTCATTTCCTCTGATATCAGTACGGTTTCTGTACCCTACAAGTGTAACATACGTTTGTAAGAGCAACTGTCCCCCTCTCTGGGTTGCCGCCTTTTCAAATGCTCAAAGTGGGACAATTGTAGTACAAACATCAGATTTTGCAGCCCTAAACATACCCATGGCCAGTACAAAGGACATGAATTCACTTTTTTTTTTGGCCTAAATAAAAGCTTATTCTTGTAGCATTTTCATTGCTTATTCTGTTTCTTATAACATTTAGGTGTTTCAGATACAGAATAATTGTTTTATGCAAGTATTACATAAAATATAGGAAATAATTTTGCCCTAAAATCTCAGGACATTTGCCATTTTTACATTTTTTTTGCAGGACATAACTGCCGAAAGAGGGACTGTCCCTCACAAAGTGGGACAGGTGGTAACCCTACAAGGTCTGAACTGTCGGTAGGATGCGTGTGAGTCTTGACACCTCTTTTTAATAAGTAGGATTTATTTTATTTTCGAAAGGTAGGTGGGCCAGCTCGCAGAAGGTCCCTTTCAGCGATGACTGTGTTATTATAGAAAAAGAATTGCGAACTGCCTCAATGTTGCAGATTAGGAATAAAACGTGTTGAACAGTTACATTTAGTAAAAGAAAAGCAGGATTGTAGACGGCACTGAACATATCATCTTACTTCCATGTGAAGCGCCTTTACTCCCAACCTACTCATAGCCATAGTGTTTCTGTATTAGCCTGCTGAACGGCAGTAAATCAGTTCTTACGATACGTTCCTTGTGACCTTAGCTTGACAGAAGGCATCAGACACAGAGGAACTCTTCAAGTACAGTATTTACTTTTAATGCAATAAGAAGACCTAACAAAAAGGTGAACGCTGCGCGCGCGCGCGCGCGCGCGCGTGTGTGTGTGTGTGTGTGTGTGTGTGTGTGTGTGTGTGTGTGTGTGACTGACAGAGATCCAGAGTGGGTAATTCTTAAGTTCACGTAGGCTGCCCAGCCCAGTCTGTTGTCTTTTATCGCCTTACTATTTACTTCCGACGGCCCTCTGTTGAGGAGCCTTGTGTCAGAAGGTAAGAGTGCACAAAGGAACATGCATTACACAAATATATATCTTTTTTATCTTAATCCGATTACAGTTACTTGTGACAGGCAGACCCCAAAACAAGGCGTGACCCACCTGACCTTTTGAATATCTGACCCTTTAATGGATAGATTAACAATGCCAGGTAGCGTGTCTTCCGCTTATTCCAATTTACCCGAAGCTGAGTTCTACCTCTGAATCGCTCACACTACTTTAGGTAAAGTATTGCACACAGGTATGACATACTGCAGAAGGATATAGTGTGGTGGTACAAGTGCTGAGATTTCTCGTCATAAAGGATGTTTTATTTAAATGCTCATACACCAACGTGAAGTGTAATTATAACTGTTCAGATGGCAAGAAATCGTTTGAACTTATGCTCGATCCACTATGAGGATTTCCTTGTTTTTATTTTAAACCAGTTCATAAGTTGAAAAGAAGCTTGTTATAATATATTTATTATTTTACTTCTGATATTGTGCGTTTTTTGTGTGTGTGTGTGTGTGTGTGTGTGTGTGTGTGTGTGTGTGTGTGTGTGTGTGTATATATATATATATATATATATATATATATATATATATATATATATATATACATATATATATCTATATAACAATAATAAAACTGAGGTACTAAAACCAGAAGAACAAACAAACGTATAACTGTAAAAACTTCATAACTAAAAGCAAATGAAGACACGCTGAACAAATAATTAAGGCTTTCGTCCTTTAATCAACATGTATCAGACCAGCAAATTTTAAATAATTTAAAATATGATATATTAATTAATTATACAAGACATTTTAACGCCATTTCCCACACTATGTCAATGCTTGTAATAAAAACAAACGCAGGTACTTGTTTTACCAACTAAACTAGCTGCAACCAATGTGAAAAAAAACACCAGTCCTTATTAGTCCCCCCACTCCTTCAACAATATTCTCAGCACCCCACAGTAAAAGAACAGTCTTTAAATTTTTTTGTTAACCTACTAGGAGGATTGATCTGTGGACGTTTTTTTTTCGCCAGAGTCCTTGTACAAATGAACATTTTAACACTAGTCATACCGACTTTTCGATATTCAGGTTGGTTTAAAAGAATTATGCCCCTGTTAGAGTAGGCCATAAAATCTCACAAAGAACTTTTCCTCCAGCTACCTTGTACCTGCAGATAAAGATCAAATCCTTGGCCCAAGGGAGGCTTCAAGCTTCAAGTCGCTAGCTTTTAGCAAATATAGATACCCCTTGTCAGGGCTATCCCAACCAGCAGTAATTATCTGCCTAAAGAATAAGTTTATTCTGGAAATGATGCCCCTCATTTTAGACCAAATGTTACCACAGATACCTAGGGTCCATTGTAAATGGAGTAATCCGTATGTTTATTATAAATCCTCAAATACAACAGAAACTATACAACAAAGAAATGGAGTTGTTTGAGAATAAACAAGCAGGTTGGGATTGTGAAGTTATTATACTGCAACAAAGCAAATATTGATTTCTACGAGTGTAATAGTTGCTGGAAACGTGTTTCTTTTTCGCTTGCATAGGGTAGTCTGTAATACCTTGTTAGAACTATCTTATAACTTGAAAATGTTTGTGTAAATCGCTTCACGGCATTTGTTTATCATTAATAAGTGACTGATGTGAAAAATAATCCAGAATGGAATGCATTTTAGCGGTGAACCCTACTGTTTATTTAGTATGTATGTATTTTAACCACCGAATTCTAGAACTTAATTGTCTCCGACTGTGGGTCAGACTCTCAAATGATAAATTTTTGCCTTATATTTTGTCTGTTCTCGGCATTTTTTCCTAGCAAATCACTGAATATGGTTGTCATTTGAATCTCAAACTTCATATCCTTCAAAAATGAATGCTAATGTAAAACCTCCTATTCTATCACCTTTCTTAATTTTGTAAGAGCAATATTTATAATCTGACCATGATTTTAGGCATTTGTCCCCCAATTATTTTTGGCTTTGTCCAGAATTCTTGCGTTAAGAGGCTGAGAGGCATGCTGTTGGGATCAGCTGTAGATGTGGACTCCTACTCAAGATACAGTTATCAGAAAAGGTTTATCAGTAACAGTTGTTACTAGAAAGGGTATCGCTACTCTGTGTGTGTGTGTGTATATATATATATATATATATATATATATATATATATATATATATATATATTTTTTTTTTTTTTTTTTTTTAAGAAATCTTCCCATGTGAGTTAGAGAACAGAGCCTCTTATGTGTCAGAGAACGGTTGAATATTTTTTATGCGGTTTTTTGGACATCTTTAAAAAATGTGTTATTCTTTTTATATAAACTGTAGATTCATAACACTGGTTACGGAAGAGGTGAAAGGGAAGTAGCTGCAGTAGACATGCCACGCCATAAGGAAAACAATTTTACTATGACATCGTACCACTTTTAGATAAAGCCAGGAAACTATTGCAAGGAAACAAATGAGTAGAGCTGCTGTCTTCAAAAGTCAGGCAGTTTATAGTAGGGTTACCACCTGTCCCACTTTGCGAGGGACAGTCCCTCTTTGGGCAGTTGTGTTCTGACAGTAAAAATGGCAAATGTCCTGAGATTTTAGGACAAAATTATTTTCTATATTTTATGTAATAGTTGCATAAAACAGTTATTCTGTATCTAACATACCTAAATGTTATAAGAAACAGAAAAAGCAACAAGAATAAGCTTTTATTTAGGCAAGAAATTTAAGTTCTAACTTTTGTACTGACCGTGGGTATGTGTCAGCCTGTAAAATCTGATGTTTGTACCAAAAATGTCCCACTTTGCCCATTTGAAAAGGTGGCAACCCTAGTTTATAGTTGATAGTTGATGATAGTTTGAAACTACAGGAGAAAGCATTTCTTCTTATGATAAATTTCTTGAGTTCATATTAAACAGCTGATAAAATTCCCAGCATCGCACACACACTCACACTGTTGTCAGCATAATCACAAGACACTTTGGCATTCAATGATTCATAGGTTTAACATATTTATATTGCCTGCAATTAACACTTTGTCTGTAACCAAACTAATTTAAATAAAGCATACAAATACACTGTGTGCATTTTAATCAGGACAGTACAACACTTGGCACAGACAGGGTCATGCTTTAATGCATATTTACTAACAATGCACCCAGCATTCTAGAGCAGCATCTCCGTGTACATGGTCGTATATCACAGGTAAAACAATCCGATGTGCGTTTTCCGTTAAGAAAACTGGTAGGGAAGCACATACCACGAACAGAACAGTCTATTTTTCTTCCTTTCTTGCTCACAATTTCATAGAAGGTACAACGGACTACTCTGCTTTTTGTAGGAGCACATCTATATACTTTGCCCTATGCTGGAAGCACGGATTTGTAATTGTAAATTGTATTGCACGAGGCATTGTGTTGTTCTGTGGCCATAAGAGGAGGCAACATAATACGCTTTAAAATAATGCCACTTATTTTGGAGTTTCTTGGGTTAGTGCTGTTGCATGTGGATGACATAACATGTTAGGCATTGCATTTTGATCCTTTTGTATGCTATATTTCTGGACGTTTAATAAAGCTAAAACTGAACACTGTTAAATGTAGATTAAATCACTGATGTTTTGCAATACCTGCATTGAACAAGAAACTTAACTCATTAAAACTATCAATTTTACATTAAAGTATACGTTTTGGTTGGTCTTGTTGACGGTAATGCATTGTAATTTCAGCACGCACGCGCACACACGCTCTCTCTCTCTCTCTCTCACACACACACACACACACACACACACACACACACACTTATGCGTGCGTGTGTGCATTTCTTACTTGGCAGCGAGCTTGACAAAACTAAACGAAATGTTACAATAAAGACACAGCAATAATGTGGTTACCGAAATGTGGCAATAAGCGGGTAAGAAATAAGGGGAAAGACTATACGCACTTTTTCAATAAATCTGAAGAAACTCAACCCCGAGTGGAAAAGGGCCATTTTCTGGGAAGGAGAACATTGGTGACTGCAAATAATAAACGCGCCCTTTATAACTTAGTGTTTGTAGCTCTCTGCAGTCAGCTGTACAGTGGTGCCTTGCTGTGCATTAAGTGTAAGAATTGCATTTGTATCCATACTCGTCCCTTGCACGCCTTAAGCGAATCCCCATACCTTTCCTCGAATTCCCTTTTTATGGATTTGCTAGCCGATACACCCAAATGCGTAAAATGCTATGAATGTCTTTTTTAATTATATACTTACCTACGGTACGAATGTTTAGAAAACTAACTTGTATTGTTGCTGTCTTTGATTCTGTGCAAACAGTACAATTGTGTTGATTAAAATAAGTCATTTATTTGAATCAATTGGAAAGCAGGGTGCAACCCTCCCCAGCACTCCGTTTGCACGAGTAAATTGCCCCAGCCATCTGGCAGGATAAGGGTAAGCCTAATTTATAAAGACATGCAGTCTAGTGAATGCTGTTCCTATTATTTTACCTGCGCGTAGGCAAACATACACCATGTAAGCCGTGGTGTACAAAATATTTGTACAGACATGGTACTGTGTTTCACTCAAGGGCAGTAAAGTGCCACAACTTGCAATGCGTAATTTAAGGAAATGAAGGGGTACACTTTGGTTAGCAATGTAAATACATATGTTCAAACAGTGCGTTATATTAGGAGATACTAAACTAAAGAGACATAACAAAAGAATGTCAGTGCACGTGCCCCAGCTTTAATTAGATAATTACGAGATGTTCTTTTTTTATTAAAGAGTTAGGTAAAAGAACAGGAGCCTAATGCACCATTTTAAAAATTCGGGCTACACCGTTGCTGCTTCTGGCCCATAACTGAGTTAGGATACTAGATTAACTCGTTCTAGAAAATAGAAACGTGCAATCCTAACATTATTTTTTTATTATTTTTATTTTTTTTGAGAAGGGATACCAAACGCAGGCATACAGGCAGTCCTAAATAGGTTAAAGGATATTATTAACTATTTTCACGTCTTAGTTGATGTTTTTGCAGCTGATTTTCTAATAATTTATGTTGACCTCTAGTGCAGACAGCGAAGAAGCATAAACCTTTGGAAGGCTGGGTGCCTGGGTTCATTCTAATTTCTATACCATTTGCCTAAGCATAGATAGTACAGTTTTAACTTCATCCTGTGGGAGAAAATGTAGGCCACACCCTCACCTGACAGCCAAAAGTAGTAGTAATTCATTATATAAAACGGTTGTTCTTAATATTAATTATCTAACTTTTTCGGATTCAGGAGAATCACAAAATTATATACTGGATTACAAGCTATGGAAAAAAAAACAGTGCAGACCTTTACCCTGACATCAGTAGTTTTGTATTATCTCACCAGGGGTGCTGAATTATAATCCAATAGCCAGGCTCATCCCTTAGTGCATAGTCCAAAACATGTACACACACATACACACACACACACACACACACACACACACACACACACACACACACACACACACCACAAATGTGCACTGGCCACCAATAATGAAAAAAGGGAAAGATAGCAAGAGTCTCTACCAAAGACTTTGCTACCAGTGAAATATCAGATTTGCTATCTGTTATGCTTGAAATATTGAAAGCTGGATACATCACAAGAAAAAATTCTTCTTTTACTAGGAATAGTATTCACAATGCTAAAAAGTCAGCATCAGTCAGCACTGTTCACAGTGCATATATCAAAAGCAAGCTCAAAATACTGCAGGCACTGCTCTGTACTATGGTCTCAAAACAAGGGAATGGAATCCAAAATATGCAACTTAATTATTATAACTATGCTCATAATGCATGCATGATTCTGCCACAGAAAAGTTCTTCACCTGTCTTCGAGAGAGATAGAAAGAGTAAGCAGATAGATAGATGAACAGTCAGACTGTTTCAGATCCATAAAGATTTAGTTACGTCATACACATTTTTAAACATTTAACTCAGTGTATTTTTCAGTATGTGTGTGTGTGTGTGTGTGTGTGTGTGTATGTAAGTGGGGGGGGGGGGGCTTGCAACTGTATTGCTACTTACTCCATTTCATTTTCTGCATTGCAAAATATGAGTTTTTGAGACATATTTTCTGAACTATATTATTTTAGTGAGTTTAAAAGACGAAAGACACAACAACAACTCTCTATTTTGTGTACATGTAAGACCTAGTGTATAAGTGTGTCATTATAATGTATTGTCTGTACAGATAACACCCTGGTGACACAGATTTGTTACTGATAGTAAAGTGAAACAGACTGTCATCACACTAGATAAGACTTCTCCTCCCCCAAAAAGAACAACAACAACAAGAAAAAAACCCTCACAGCTAATACTAAAATAATCCTAGCTAACAGGTTTACTACAATCACTTCTACATCAAACACACATCCTCTCAAATCTTCAAACTAAACTTGAGCAATGTTTTAACACAGTTGTACATTTTGCTGCAAACAAAATCAATCAAAGCCACCCCTGTACTGCACTGAAAGAACCACATCGGTTAAAACTACCTTATCTTACATACACCAAATTAATCATTCTACAAAAGTAAAAAAAAAAAAAATCCTTCACCCTGCCCAGATCTTAGTATAATTCCCCAGAATTACAGCCCACATAATCCCTTAAGACCAAATATCACAAAAAAAAAAAAAAAAAAAAAATCTGCAGGACACTCCCTGTACTTCAAAATGGTAGCAAAAACGTGGAACTCACTCCTCATAACAACCAGGTTACCAGCCTCCTTTACATATTCAAAACGTCTTCAAAAACATCTTTCTGCTTACATTTATACACAAACAGTAGTTACATTTATACATTCTAAAATTTTACAGAGTTGGAAGTTACTAAAGAGAAAGCTGACATACAACTTAGTGGATTGTACAGGCAGCAGTTATATATAAAAATTGTTTTGTCATTTCAATAAGAGGTTGAGAATATTATGTTTAAGGAGACTATTTGGAGAGTATCGTACAGTGAACACAAAGTTTTAACCATGTGATGAGCATGTACAGGGCCAGAATTGGTTAAGATGTTGTTTAAGCAGTGGTTTAAAACTACTGAGTTTGTCAGAGAGTTTTATTTGCATGGAGATACTATTCCAGAGTTTAGTAATGTGCTGGGAGTAGAACGAGTCTCCTGCAGCATTATTTGTCTTACGTATAAATAATAAGAATTTGTTACTAGAACAGAGGTCCCAATAAGTTTTGTAGCGCAGAGCATTTTTCTGGATGCTGAATGAGTTTGTGTGCTGTAGTCATATGAATATATTAAGACAGTTGTGCAGTTCAAGCCAGTTTAATTGCTTTAAATTAAGGCAATGGTGGGTCCTATGAGGGAGTCTGGTGGTAAATTTAGCTATTTTATTGAAGTAGGAGGCAATCATCTTTCTTTGAGTATTGTTTATGTTTGTTAGGATAGGAGCGGCATATACGAGAGTAAGAAGGGGGTGGCTAGAGTTTTTCTTGCAGTATCTGTAAGGAATCCATTGATCCTATAAAGGGAGCCTAGTTTCTGGTGTGTAGATTTCATGGTGTGCAGTATATGGTGGTTATATTATAACACCTAGAAGTTGCAGTTTCAATGACAGTATTATTTGCTGACTTTATTTTTAAAGATTGCTTTTGATTTTGGCAACAATTTGAGGTGAAAAACATTAACTTAGTTTTCTTGGGGTTGAGTAGGAGGAAGTGAATGTGGTCCAGCTGAAAGAACAGATGTAATATATACATGTATAGAGAGAAATTTTACTAGTGAAGAGAGAAAGAATTGTAAAATGCTAAGAGATGCAATAGAAGAGCTAACAGGAGGAGTAGATACTAAATATATAGTAGGGAATGGCTAGGGTAGATGGAGAAGCAAGTGGGTATGGGTTTATATGTTGGAGAGGTTAGGGAATTATGTAGCCAAGGCTTTCTAGGTAAATAGGTAATAAAAAAAGGTAGTAATACTGCAGCCAAGGGCGTTAGGTGACATGGCCTACATTCTAACAAGTGGACTTGTATTTTTCAGTTAGATATTGCTTGAACTAATGTCTGAACTGATTGTAATCTCTGATTTCAGTAAGATTGTGTGGCAATGATTGCCACAGTTTAGGAGCAAGAACAGTGAAGCTGTGGTCTGTGGGATGTAGTACGGTGGATGGAATTATGAGAGTAAGACCATTAGTGGACTGCTTCTTAGGTTGTAGAAAGGTCTGGATGTAATTAATCTAATAGCTAAGTGGGATGGTGTGTTTTGACACAAGAGTTTGAAGAGAAAGGAGCCAAGAAGGAGACTGACTCTGCCTTGAACTGGTAATCAGTTTGCCTCTTCCAAGGTGTTGCAGTGATTTTTTGCAATGAGGGAGTTGGTGATGAAATGGTAGAGTTTATTAGAAAAAGATTTTAACGGGGTAGTTTTTTGTAAGTCACTGGACAGTAGGAATAAGGACCATTCTAGTTGTACAAGCAGGACACTATTGCCTAAGGCTGCTGTTGCAGGTTTTCGGAGAAAATAATATATTTTTTGAGCCCAGAGTAGGAGGTGGTTGACTGGATCTGAGTTTCAGAATGTGGTCTTGGAAGTTGAGGGATTTGTCAAGCCAGATGCCAGCTTATGTAAATGATGTGGTGGATTCAGATAGGTTGTTATCTAGGTCTTTGATATGGAGAAGGCTAGTGGCTTTAGTGAGTATTTGGACCAAACAGCATGGACTTGTTTTTTTTTTTTTCAGCATTCAGTGAGTTTTTTAGAGCAAAGCCAGTGGTTTAATTGTAGAAGGTTATCTTGAAGTTGATTGGGTTGCATCTTTAGATAGCCATGTTAACAGCATAAAGAAGGAGGTGTAGATATGGTAAGTCAAGACACAGTTTATTCATAAAAATGGAGAACAGTATTGGTGCAAGTAGCATAGACTAGATTCAGACCTGCTAAATCTAGCTTTGTTTGTATAACTTGAGCGCTAATCCAGGCCATCTTATTCGGAGAAGGTTCCCCTGCACCCTAGTGGTAGGAGTTTGCAGCTAGAACTTGTCTGATTGAAGAATGCTGGAACAGGGCTCAGTTTTGAACTTTTTTACCGGTCAATCGGTTAATTTGTTTAAATCAGTTTACTTGTTTGCTACTATTATATTTAAAAAAAAAAAAAAAAAAAAGCTCTAGCTTGTTTTCCCACCTTTCCTGTTACTAGAGTAGTCCAAATACAGATTTGCTGTATTCAGGACTGTATTGTAGTTTCTGAGTTCCCCAGACCTTTCTGTGTTGGAGGGAAGCCTCTCAGCTTATCAGTGGGAGTGGTAAGCACTAGGTAGCCCATCTACCACAAGAGGAGTGGTTTCTAGCTCCCTTTCAACTTTCTACTTTAAAAGCCCACGTTTGCATGGGTTTGCACGCTGTGCAGTGCCACTAAGCTAGGGTAGACTATTACTGGTGCTAGAAAGTCTGCTCTTCCATTTTTCCCTTAGATCTTGCTAGTTCTCTTCTCTCTTGCATTTAACTAGCTTATTCACCTAGCACTTCATCTGGCTTCTTGTAGCAATTATTGTAGCACACATAAGTGCTAACAGCACTAAACGTCCTATAAGGAAACAGCTCCAGTACTTATTAATAATGATCATCCTTCCTGGCATGTCTAAAGGTCAGTTCCCTGTAGTTTCGCCTATTAACCTGGTGAACGTGGACATTCTGAGGCAGTGTAGCAACTGCCTCATGTACACAGACAACCCTCTCCTCTTACCTCCCAACACTCAGACTTGTGAGAGATGCACTTATATATCCAAACTGGAAGACATGCACTCTCCAGCCAAGACCTGAATAGCTGGTCAAGAGGTCAGCACCTGCACCACACCACATGGAACACATATCCCTCCAGAACACCCACCATCACAGCTCTCACATAAAAACACAAACCACACACCCACCTTCATGGAGGCTCTCAATAGAAATCTACCCAAACAGCAGAGACCTCCAAATCAGAAACGCACTCGACCACCACAACACAGCACAAATCACAAGACACATAGCTGACCTACACAGTGTGCCCCTCAACCTAATCCCCTAAGGCAAAACAGCTTGCCTAATACACTAATCGTAGGTGACTCGATAGTGAGGCACACTGCTGTCCCACTCACTAGGTTGAATAAGGAGAAGGTAACAGTCAGCTGTTTGTCGGGTGCCAGGATCCAACACATAACACATGCAGTCAGGTCACTCCACAACAAGTACAATTATGACTCTGTCATTGTCCATGTGGGTGTGAATGACCTGAGAAACACCTCCCTGGACTACATGAAAAGAGACACGAAGGAGCTCTCGGATTATGTGGCCCAGGCAGGTATGACCCTAGCCCTGAGCAGCATCCTACCGTCACCCAGAATGATACCGCAGTACAAACAGAAAATGATTGACTTCAGCAATTGGCTAAGTTTCTGGTGTCATTCTAAGGGATCCAGTATCTGAATGCTTGGGATGACATGATTAACAGACCTTGATGTTTTGCCAGAGATGGCCTGCATCTTTCACTCCTAAGTTTCTGTATACTGGCTAAGGCTCTTGCCACCGCTATAGTGCCTTTTTTAGGTGGTGTTCCAAAGATCAAATTACCACCATAACAGCTATAAATAAATGCAATTTGAGGGTCATGCTGCTCAATGCTAGAAGTCTAAATCTCAAGATGGACTCACTCGAAGCACTCCTCAAAATGGAGAACATCGACATTTGTGCTGTAATGGAGACCTGGTTTAAAGCAGCAGAAAGCACCCCTGCACTACCAGGCTATAACTCATTCTACACCTTTCGGCCCCAGAACATGGACCGAAGCTCCAAAGGCAGTGGCGTCTCCATATTCATAAAGAATATGGACACCTCCAGACTAGCAGCCCAGCATAATGTATTGGATAAACTTCAGGTACAACTAACAGTGGGTAAGAAGGAGATTCAGGTCGTAGCCTGCTGTAGGTCCCCAACCATGTCCCAATACTCTCACTCCACATTCCTAAGCACCATGGAAACTATTAGAGTCCAACCCAACACTCTTATACTGGCTGACTTCAACTAGCCCTCCATCATCTGGGAAAACTACTCATGCACCAGTACACTTGCCCAACGCTTCCTGGAATTCATTAATTCCAATGGGCTGGACCAGCTCATTCCTACCCCAACTAGAGGAAGCAACATTCTTGACCTGGTTATTACTAACATGGGCAACCGTTGCTCAACACCAATAGTCAGTTCCTCCCTGGTTAGATCTGACCACAAACTAATTACCATGGAAATCCACATCTCACCCACACCACCAGCAAAGGTAACCACCATGAAAACCTTCTCCAAAGCTGGCCATGAGCTGACTCATAAAAACAGAGGTGGCTAACTTCACAGCACCCATGCAAATGGAAAATAGGTGCATGACCGCTGAATCATATGCCAATGCACTGTACGAACACGTACATAAATGCATGGAACTAGCCATATCCAACAGAACCAAGACACTCTCCTCAAAAAAAAAGCCAATCTGGTGGTCCCCTGCCATTAACAAACTCTACAACAGAAGGAAGAAACTGTTGCAGAAAAAGGTGAAGTCCTAAGACTGGAAAAAACTCCCTTATTAACCTCAACAAAAAGTTGAGATCCCTCATCAAAACCTCTAAAGCTAGCTATAAAGGCAAAATTGCGGCAGACACTAAAAACAACAGCAAAGTCTTCTACAGTTATATCAAGAATCTCCACGGCAATACCCAGATTTGCTCTGAGTTACTGCACAATGGTACCTGCTATACTGAGCCAACAAATATTGCCAATATACTGGCTGACAGATTCAGTGCCAACTTTACCTCTCTCTCCCCACTAAAGGACCAATCACAATACCGGAAGAATGCCAGGCACCCAGCATTACTGCAGCACAGGTTAAAACTGCATTGTCCAAGGCCAAGAATACAGTTTCCATGGGACCCAACAATATCCCTGGCTGTGTTCTAAATGAACTACAAAGTGAACTGGCACCACACCTGTGTGCCCTGTTCAATCACAGCCTCACCTTAGGCTTTGTCCCTACAGAATGGCACACTTCTACAGTCATCCTTCTCCATAAAGGGGGAGTGACTACAGACCCTGGGTATTATCGCCCCATTAGCCTGACGAGTCTGATATGAAAGGCTATGGAGTGCATCATCATGGACCTAATTAACAAGGATATAGGGAATCTCCAAACTCTAGATCCCATGAAATTTGGTTTTGTGATGGGTAGATCAAGCCTATTCAACCTGGTTGACTTCTTTGAGTCAGTCACCAAAGCTGTGGATGAGGACAAGGCAGTTCATTCAGCCTACCTCGATCTGGCCAAAGCCTTTGATACCATTCCCCACTCAGGAATTATTGATAGACTCACCAAACTAGGCATCAACCCCTATATCACTAGGTGGGTTGCAAACTGGCTCACAGGTAGAACCCACAGTGTGAAAGTAGCTGACTCCAAGTGGAGTGGAGTCCCACAGGGATCGGTCCTGGATCCTCTCCTGTTTGGCATCTACTTCTCAGAAGTCCAGGCCAATACGGAGGGACTCTGGCTGACCAGGTTCACCAACGATTGCAAGCTGGGAGCCATTATTAACTCCCCAAGTGATGTCGACATCCTACAGAAAGGCCTCACTGAGACCAACGACTGGTGTCAAAACCATGACCTTAAGCTTAATGCCAAAAAAATGCATCGTTATTCCCTTTAGGAAAAACTCAGTTCCCACTAATTACCACAATGATGGTAGCCCACTGAACACTGAAGGCATTATAAGAGATCCTGGGACACAGGGTGACAGCAACCTTCTTCTTCGACCATCACATTTCCACTGTGGTCAGAAAGTCCTTCTATATGGCACATCTCATTACCAACGGCTTTGCATCTAAGAAGAAAGAGGTCATCATCTCTCTCTACTCTTCCCTCATTAGACCAATCATAGAGTATAATGCCCCATTTGGCATATACCTCATTAAATACCTGCAACAGCTGGAAAGGCCACAAAAGTACCTCATGAAGAGGATCCTAAGCCTTAAACACATGCCCTACACAGACAGACTAAAAAAACTCCAGCGGTTCTCTGTCTCTTATCGTCTATTAAAAGGCAATCTCTGCTTGACTTACAAAGCCATGTCTGACCCAGCCCTGTTAGAAATGTTAAACCTAAAGAAATCCCAATCCATCTGTACCACATGCTCCAGGGACCTCAACCTCATTACCACAATCAACAGAACATGCTGGAGGGACAGGTTCATAACCCAGAAACTGCCCATGCTCTGGAATAGACTTCCCCTACATATCAAGCAGCACACCTTACTGGCCCTTTTCAAGAGAAATTTTGATGAGTGGATGGGAAATAGAAAGTTCACCCCGGGGATCACTCCAGTAGCTCTACTTGATAGAGGCACCGGGAACTAATGGTGGCATGATGCCAGGGCACTTCTATGGGCTAGGCTTGTAAAGGCTCCAGGGCTAGTACACACCTATGAACTTATGAACTGATCCCTGAGGATAACCTGAAGGAACGAAGACTGTAGCTGATAAAGCAGTCCCAATTTTAACTGTGAAAGTTTGTTTGGCCAGAAAATCTTTTGAATCTTTGGGTAGATTCAGAACTTACAGCAATTTCTTGTAAGTAGGTTAACAGAATAAAGTGGTCAACCAGGTCAAAGACCAAGGTAAGGTCAATAAATACTGCCCCAGTGAGGTTATCTATGTCCACATTGATGAGGATGTCATCTGTGAGTGTCCAGAGAGCAATTCTAGTACTTCAACCTGTCCAAATGCCATGCTGCTTTATAGAAAGTAAGTGACATTTGTCAAACCTTTTCTCAACTAACCACTAATTCTTGAGAGTGTAAAGAAATTTGTAGCACTCTTTAAGGGGAAAATAAAGGGGAAGAATATACATTATAATGAATGTAGTACTTTCATCACAAAAGAAGACTGAAATCTTGAATGTAATCTAGATAACACAAAGGTTGAAAATTAATACAAAACAACAATAAGAAAAGCTGTCAGAATTTAGGGGAAAAGGGTGTCTTCAGGAATCTCTAGAACATGATAACAATGAACTAGATTTGGTGATAGGTCCATATTAATGGGAGAGAAGTATTGGGTTTCTGATGGATGGCTCTAGTGCCTTCAGATGAAAGAGAATCTTGATTTGGCATCTGCCTATCACCTGATGGGGATCAGGTATATTAGACCACTTTCACAAGAGTGGAAATGGCTTTATGTCAGCAAAATGTCTAGAGCATCCTTGCATGCCCATGATATGAAAAGGGTGACTACAGAGGATGAGAAAACTGCCATGACCTTTGTACTATGAGAGAGGACAGCACACCCTCTGGTCTCTCTGCAATGCCATCAGAATACTTGTGGACCGGAGCTTTGCTGCATAGACTGTGCTCAAATGCTCTCCAGACCTCAGCTGGGGAATGGCTCTGACCTGGGTAGATAGGCCATGCTAGCACAAAAGGAGAGCACTGCACAGAAGTAGAGACTCGAAAGGTAACATAGTAACAGATATCCCAGATGGTAAGTAGAGGCTGCTCAAGAAGAGGCATGTTGTTATTTATTTGTATATGCAGTTGACGAGAGCTCCATCTTGTGAAATGTGCACAGCTGTGAAACTTTTATTGTCTGAAAATAAACAGGCTGGGTTGACCCTATCTGGATGATTGCAGCCATATTTATTGATTTATTTATTTATTTTTCATTTGTTTACCGGGATAGTCCGACTGGATACATGTCCATTTTCATCGGAGGCTCGGGGAGAAAAGCTCCACATAGTCAAACATAGAAAAGGTTACACAAGAAGTTAGAAAACAATTAGAATATATAAAAAAGTGGTAATATACCTTATGTACATTGGTTTAGAAGTGTTCCCTAGTAGGGACTCACAGTTCTCATGGATAAACATACAAAGGTTACACAAGAAGTTAGAAAACAAATTAGAATCTATAAAAACAAAGTGATAATATATCTTATGTACATTGGTTTAGTAATGTTCCCCAGTAGGGACTTACAGTTCTCATGGACAGACACAATCACAAGTAAGATTGGATACATAGCATGGTGATGCAGTTAGATGTTATGATTATTACTGATTATGCTATGATAATTACTGATTATGCTAATATAGCTGCGGGGGTGCAGCAGTAGCATTGTTGCCTCACAACAAGAGGTTCTCCCGTTCGATTCCCGGCTGGAGCACCTTCTGTGTGGAGTCTGCATGTCCTCCCCATGGTCGAGTGGCGTTCGAAAGACATGCATAGAATGGGCGTGCCTTCATTGAAGGTTGGGCATCAAGCTGGCACCTTGGCACCAGTAAAAAATCGACTGCCAATCATTAGCGGACCGGAGTTCCACTGTGGTGACCCCTAACCAGGAAAAGCCAAAAGAAGAACAATTACTGATTATGCTATTATTTTATAACTTAATCCAGGTTGGTACATGGGCATAGCCAGTTCAGTTTGAGATACTATTTGAGTTCTTTTTTTAAAGACTTTTGTAGGATTGTAGGGTTATATAGTTTGGCAAGGCATTCCAGGTTTTGACAACAAAGTTGGTGAACAGGGATTCACCAGCTGAGTTATTAGCTTTGTGTGTTTGGACCAGTAATTTATCGGCTGACCGTAGGGATCTCAGGTTGCTATATGGCTTAATATATAATATTTATAAGAGAGAGGGGTATCTTTAGGGTGGTACAGAACTTTGTGCGCTATTAGGAGTTGATTGAATTGAATTAAGCTGGGCAGTTCTAGCCATTCTAGTTGTTTCAGGTTCTGGCAGTGATGGATTCTATAGGTGGAGCCAGTGGCGAATATGGCAATATGGTTGTAGGTATGGGACAGCTTAATTAGTTCAGTTTTATTGAGGTTTGCGAGTACAGATGAGGCATATAAAAGAGTAGAGAGTAGGTGTGATTGTGTGATTTCAGTCCAAGCCAGTGGGGTTAAGAGTGTTTTGTTTCTATACAGTGATCCAAGCTTCTTATTGATGGTCTGTACGTTTTTTTTGACCTCTTTGTCAAATTTGAGATTATTGTCTATGATAACCCCTAGAAGTTTAGTGTGTTGATCTGGGGAGATAGTGGTGCCATTGTTAGACGTGACAGAGAATGAAAGTGTGACAGATCTACTAGTGGGGGTGAAGAGCAGAAGTTTAGTTTTATTGGGGTTCAGTAGTAGGCGTTGGTTGGAGAGCCAGTTCTCAATAGTGTTAAATGTATTTTGTGTTAAGATTTGTAGTTCGGATGGGGAGGTAGCTGAACAGATGAGAGTGGCATCATCTGCATATTGAATACAGGTAGCTTTAGGGATAGCAGGGTGAAGATCATTGATAAAAATAGAGAAGGATAGTGGGCCTAGTATGGAGCCTTGAGGAACAGCAAGTGTGGGAGGTAGCTGACTGGAGAGTTTGCCTTGCCATAGTACCATCTGTTGTCTACCAGTTAGGTAGGACTGGAACCACTGGATAGTGTGCGTGTTGCGGGAAATGGATTTTAGAGAAAGAATGAGAAGTTCATGGTTGACCATGTCAAAGGCTTTTGATAGGTCAAGGAAGATGTCGGAGATTAGCTTATTGTCATTTCTGTTATTGTTTATGACATTAGTAAAGGAAAGGAGGGCTGAGGTGGTGCTGTGGTATGGCCTGAAGCCATGCTGGGAGGTGGATAGTAAGTTATTCTGTGTAAGGTATTGCATTAGTTGCTTGTGTACACATTTCTCCATTATTTTGGCTAGTGGGGAAAGAATGGCAATGGGTCTATAGTTGGACATGTCTATTGAGCTACCACCTTTATGGAGTGGGATGACGTGGGATATTTTCCAGCGGGAGGGGATAGCAATTTTGGATACGTTTCTGTTGATAAGGATAGATATGGAATATATTATGGCATCTGCAGCTATTTGTAGGTACTGTGCAGGGAGCAGGTCAGCAGCGAGGGTGGTAGGTTTTAGTTTTTTTAGGAGAATTTTGATAAAACTAGCGGATATTGATTGGAGGCTAAATTTAGGGTGATTTGTGGATAAATTAGGCGTGTGGTTTAAGTTTGTGGAGGTTAGGTGATTTGCTAGGGATTGGATTGTTTCAGTGAAAAAGTTATTATAAGTGCTAGCTATGGTCTCCGGGGAACTATGGGTATGGTTAGCCAGGGTTGGGGTGGTAGAATGTCCTGGATGAAGTAGTTGATTTAAGCCTGCCCAGAACTTTTGGGGGTTGTTTTGGTGTTTTTGTAGGAGATTATGGTAGAAGCTTTTTTATCCAGTAAAATAGATTTTTTGTGTCATTCCTGAGTTGATGATATTTTAGATGGTCAAGTGGGGCTTTGGTTGTTCTCCAGCTGGCCCAGGCTCTGTTTCTAGCTTTGATTTTAGATTTGGTCTCTTTTGTGAGCCATGGTGCTGTGTTTGATCTAGATTTTATTGTACGTGCTGGAGCATGGAATCAAGGATACTTAGGAATTTAGTGTTAAAGGGAGCTGCAGCCTCTTCTAATGGTAGATTTTTGACCAGTCAACTGTTTGTAGTTCATTTAGGAATATTGCAGTGTCAAGGTTTTTTCTGTTTCTCACTGTTTTATATTTGGTCTGGTGAGGGTTTCCTACCTTATGTTTTATGATATAGGTTAGAAAATGGTTGCTAATGTTGTCAGGGAGAGTGCCAGCAGTATACAGTTGGGGTTGGTTGTTAACTAGGATCCAGTACAGGATACTTTCCCTGTTGGTCAGTTTGTTTATCCGAGTGGGAGAGGTTATGGTCTTTTTAAACCCAGATAAGTTTATAGGAGTGAGTGGGGGGAGTTCAGAGGAACAGGGGTGCCAGTCAGTGTTAAAATCACCAAGAACTATGGTTTCTTGGGGATAAGTAGTGGATAACCAGTATAGGATATCCTCTAGGGTACTTAAGTTGTTGCCTGGTGGAATGTATCCATAAACGATGTTTAAACATTTGTACTGGTTAATCTGTAATTTGGTTATAAGGAGTTCAGCATTGTTGAATTGGGGTGGTTGAATGGTGTCTCTATTAACAGTTAGAGTGTTTTTGTAAAGGACTGCTATCCCACCTCCTTTCTTAGTAGCATGGTCTAACCGGTGTATATTATATCCTGGGGGTAGTATCTCATTGTTGGTAGTACTAGGTTTTAGCCAGGTTTCCATTCGACACATAATGTCTGGAGAGTGGGTTGCTAGGAGGGCTTGTAGGTTGGGTATATTATTGTTAATACTTCTAATATTTAGGTGAAATGCTAGGAGGGAACTAGTGGGAGTAAAAAGTGGTAGCTTGACTGTGGGGGTTGTGGTAGGGGAGTGGACGTTATTGGGTGTGGGTGGGCAAGGGTTGGGATGAATATCCCCGTGTGTTATAAGGTTATAGTGACATGATATTCTAAGCTTTAGGAGTTTGTTTATTAGTTTTATATAGTCTTTGTCTTTAGGATTGTGTTTTGTGGTTTTACAGGGGTGATATATTATTGATGGTCGTATATTCGGTTTGCTGGGGATGGCACAGTGTTTTGTGTTATGTGCATAGTCGTGGGTATCTGTTTGACCTTGTGGGTAGTGAATACCATGGTCAAGTACTTGTTCGCAGGCAGTAAGATGGTAAAATAGAAACAGTATAGGCATTAGGGTAATTAGTATTTTTTTTACTTGTTTGCATTTTGTTAGGGGTGGGTGGGCCAAATTTGATGGTTGATTGTGCCAACAGGGTGTGGAAGAATGGAAGAGAAGAAAAATGGGTGTGGGGGAGGGCTGTTCAATGATTGAATCTTACTATGAGGGGAGTGGCTGAGTGTAGTTTAAATATGAGTAGTGGGGGCGGGTGGGAATTGGGGGTAGGGAGGGGAGCAGAGTGAGCCCGAGCACGGTGAGGGTGAGTGGATCAGGGCTAACACTGACTCCAAGTATTTCCCTGGGCTTATGGTATGTTAATGTAACGTTTTGGTTGTATTTAGATTTGTTTCTTTTTACACCAAATTTTTAGGCTATTTTTAATCTATAGGTTATACACTTGCAGGATAAATTAATAGCTGCAGGGTATAATTTTCTGGGCTATGTGAGGGAGTGCAAGGTGAAATTACTGTTATAGCAGTTTAACCTGTTTGAGGAAAAATGAGGGTGGGGGAAGAGAGAAGGCAGTATGAGTGGTTAGGGGGGGACCTTGATTGACTCAAGAAGCCACACCAGAGGTACGTTTAATGTAAGGGCCTAAAACCTGCACTCAGCACTTAATGTTATTTATGTTTAGCAGGAAAGACAGACCAACAGTATACCCTTTTGAGGATTTTTACAAGGGTTACTTGCTCAATGTCAGACAAGTAAAACTTTGATACAGGAAATCTATGTTTGTGTAGAAAGCCAGAAAGGTACAAAATATACCTGTAAAAGTTAGGGTCAGAGACACTAATGTAAGAGTCAGTGTACTTTAGTTACAGGGGAAGGAGGTAAACACTCAAGAAGAAAAGAGCCCTATGGCTGACCAAAATAGTGACTCACTTAGTTACACAGCGCTGTAAGAGTAAGCTTAACAATTGTTTTTATATGTGTAGCCTGCTCTGTTTAATCGCTGGGAGAAAAACAGTTTTGGTTGAGAGAGTGGTAGCCAAATTGCAATCCTGTAGTCACCGTTCTGCAGTAGCTGCAATATGCTAGTGCAGGTAATCTATTTAATTGCTGGGAGAAAAACAGTTTTTGTTGAGAGAGTGGTAGCCAAATTGCAATCCTGTAGACGCTGTTATGCAGCAGCTGCAGTATGCTAGTGGAGATAATCTGTTTAATTGCTGGGAGAAAAAAATGTTTTTGTTGAGAGAGTGGTAACCAAATTGCAATCCTGTAGGCGCTGTTATGCAGCAGCTGCAGTATGCTAGTGGAGGTAAACTGTGAGTAGCATCAGGTCAGCCAAGGGGGGAAGAGAAAGGGAAATCCTAAGCACCTAGATTTGAAAATCTAAGAGAATATAAGAGAAGCCATACAAAAAGGCAAGAGTAAAACTTAATTATGCCCTGGAGGAAGAAGAAACATGAAAGAAACTTTGTACTATCTTCAAATAATATTTTAGGGAAAAATGCTGTGCAAGAACAGATGGGCATAGTTTGGCAAGAGATGATGGCTAACATAGATGTGACATAAGGAAGAATTCTTTCACTGATAGGACTGTAAATGACTGGATCATTCTTCAAAAGAAGGATAATTGTTCACAAGTGGTCAAGGAGTTTAAGGTGCCATGGTTGAAATATAAGACTATCATGAACATAATGAGGTAAGTCTAATGAATTATAATTTAGATTGTATGTTCCACCTTGTGGAATTAAGTTGGCCTTAATGGTGGTCCTTTTCTGCCAGAATATTCTATGTACTGCTCTATAACCAGTGTTAGTGGGGATCTCCAGTTCATCTTGTTTGTAAAGGTATCTTTAATATTGTATGGGATCACAGGCTTTTTCTCGTATCTAACAAAGAACACCCAACTCTGGGTCTGTTTATAGTGTCACAGAAGGACTGCAGAAGTAGTATATAGATTACCCTAGCATTATTTCTTCAAGGCAGAAACATGATATATATGCTTAAGTGTGTATAAAGACTTTTTCCTGATATCGTAGCTTTTTACATCAATTCTGCAGCAATATATGCATCATGGCTCAATTTTAATATAAACATTTATATAAATGAAATGTACAATAAAATAACTAAGTATATTTATAAAAATAAATTCATTAATTAAAAAACTGTATTTAAAAAGGAGTTATGATACTTCAAATCCAATCAAATGCTGTTCATCAAACAAATAAATAAACATTTAGTGTCACCATGAATTCTGGGAGTTAAATGAGGTTAACCTCATTTAGAAACAGAATGCATTCCAAAAAAATGGAATATTCAAGCATTAAAAGCTGTGGCCAAAAATGCCCATCTTTAGATCAGTTCACGTACCCATTTCCATCCATCCATGCATGCTTTATGAGTCTTGTTCAGCTCCTATGGTAACCCTGTGAACAGCAACCACTGTTCACAGAGTTGTACTAGGTAAGTAGAGAATAGCATTAGACTGTCAGGCCTTTCTTCCATACCACACATACCACATGCACACTTAAAGACAATTTAGATCACCAATTTGCCTACTGCATACATAAAGATGATTTAGAGTAACAAATTCACCTGAGGCATCTTTGGAAAGTGGAAGGAAACCAGATTACCTTGTAAAAACTCATGCAAATACAGAGAGGGCATGCAGACTCTGCACAGAAGGCACTCCAGTCAAGAATCGAGCCAGAGAACCACTTGCTGTGAGGTGACAATATTAGTCACAGTGCCAATGTGCTGTCCCTTAGCCATTTATCAAAAAATAAATGACACTAAATGAAATCATTATCTTAATAAATTCAGCGACAACCTTAGAATCTCTAGCAGCACCTAAAGGCATGAGCAAAAAGCAGGGGTAAGGGGTGTAAAGTTAGATGGGCTGACCCCAACATGTTCAGAGTGATAACACTGAGCACATACACTTCTTATATGGGTGCATCTTGACTTGCACCTAGTACAGTTGTTGTAGTGCAGGGATAACATGGAAGAATTGAGGGTATCCCGTTAACACTGTGAATTATGCACTGCTGTAGGCTGTAGAGTTCCACCCCAGTGAAGCCTACCCATAGAGCACTACTGTAATCCAGTCCTGATTTCACATAGTGTGGTGTACCACCAACATTTTCTTTTGCAGTAAAAGTTCCTAATCTTGCTAATGTTCTTAAAATAATGATAACATGAGTTAGCCCCAACAGACACATTGTCTGTTAGACAGGCATATAATTAAAAAAGTTAGTAGGATATCACCCTTTACTGAAGAACATGAAATATAACCTCCAGCTTTAATCCTGAAGTTATTATTGTTTTAGGAACATTCCTCCCACAGTTCTAATCCAGCAAGTGACTACCTTTACAGGAGTATAATCCCCACACATTTGTAATCCAGCACTGTGAATGTCATCTCAAGAATTTAACGCCTTTAGTTCTAATCCAGCACAAAGAGTGCATTCACAAGAACATAACTCTCACAAGTGTATTCCAACACAGTGAATGTCATGTCTGGAATGTAAATCAGACATAACTCCTGCAGTGCTAATCCAGCACAATGAATCTCATCTCATGGACAGAACTCCAGCAGTTGTAGTCCAGCATCTCAGGAACATAACTCCTGCAGTTCTAATCCAAAACAGTGAATGTCAGGAACATAACTCAAACATAACTCCTGGATAGATTTCTAATCCAGCACAGTGAATATCATGTCAGGAACAGAACTTCCACAGTTTTAATACAACAGAGTGAATGTCATCTCAGAAACATACCCTCCCCAGTTCTAATTCAACAGAGTCACAATCATCTTAAAAATGTAACCCCAAATTCTAAACTAGCTGAGTAAACAACATATCAAGAATATAACTCTCGCTGTTGTAATGCAGTAGTTTAACTATCATCTCAGGAATGCAAGCCCCCCCCCACCCCGTTCTAACCCTTGGAGTGACTGTCATCTCAGGACTGTAACATCCAGTTCTAATCCATCAGAGTGACTCCAATCCCACCCAATGAGACTCCATGTTCAGCACTTCAGTTATTTCTAGATTCATTAACGTGTTCCATGTCACATGGATAACCATTTCAAACAGGCAGCTATTAAACAGCTATTAAACAATGGAATGGCCTCAATACCCTTGAGCTTGAAAGAGAAGCAGATGTTGATGCCATATACAGAAGAATGAAAACTAAGTCCAGAACACTAGTTAATGAACCCAGTGGCTTCATGTACAAAGTAGATAAAAATGAACGCAAAATGTTACCCTAAGGGACTCCACACAAGTGAGGAGAAAAAGAAAAATAATATTTTCCCATCATCCTTTGAAATCTATGTGGAAGACCAGGGTAACATTTTAAAGTCTAAGATTCATGTGTGACCCAAAATATCAAGACTGAATGTGTAAAAAAATATATGTATATGTATACTTATATGTATATGTCTATGTATGTCTGTATATGTATATATTATATTTACACACATTTCTGTGATTGTCTCATGAAATATCGAACACTCAAAAAAGTGAATAAAAAAAACAAACATTTTTAGAGCAAATCTAAAATGATTGAAAACTACACAAAGTAAAAGTAATGTTTTTCAGAGGGGCAAGCCCCCCTGCACCCCCACACCCCCTGATACTTATATATGCCAACTCCAACATTGCACAACAGCAAGATAAGGGCAATTTCTCTGATCCCACTGCACCCTGATCTCATGCAAAAAGCTGCTGGCGAAACTACCATTGAAAAGAACTTTCACTCATGAGCATTTGCTTTTTATTTATACCACTTAAAAAATTCACTCTTCTGGGTTTCACCTGTGTGTGTGTGTGTGTGTGTGTGTGTGTGTGTGTGTGTGTGTGTGTGTGTGTGTGTGTGTGTGTGTGTGTGTGTGTGTGTGTGTGTGTGTGTATTTTATATATATATATATATATATATATATATATATATATATATTTTTTTTTTTTTTTTACATTTGTTTACCGGGGAGGTCCAACTGGACATAGAGCTGTCCGTTTTCAGTAGAGGCCCGGGGAGAAAAGCTCCAGAACAATTGCTAACATACTATACATAAGACATTTACATGAGCATTGTGGTTTACACATTCGCTTATAAAAATATAGCAGATAATAACATGATTGCATAAGATATTTACATAAGCATAGAGATTTAGACATACAATTAAAAGTATAGCAGGTAGTAACATATGATGTTTGTTCATGCAGTATGTTTAGTAGAGATAATCTTGAAGATGTACTGAAAATAAGACAAGAAAGGAAAAACTAAAAGAGGAGAATATAGACAAGTTCATATGAGGTGCATTGACATTTTAAGGGAAAGCTTTTCAACTTTGTCTATGGGAGAGTTAATGGGTATAGATGGGACAGTGGGGAGTAGGCAGCAGTGAGTTGGTATACATATAAATATACATATATATATATATATATATATATATATATATATATATATATATATATATATATATACATATATATATAGGAGCACTTTATAATCTCGAAATACTGAAATGTCGAATTTCAGTATCTTGAGACTATAAAGTCGAATGTTTACAATAGCGAAATTTCATAATCGCGAATTAGAATATCTCGAATGTGTGCTTATGGCCTTACGCTATGTAATGTGCGGAATTGTGTGTTGATGGTGTGCGGTGCCGTGTGCGGATCTTGGTGTTATGTCAGGTAAGTGAGTGTTTTGTAAGGGTTTTGAGTGGGAGTTAGAGTGTATGTGAGTGTGCTGATATGTTTGATGTATGTGTGAGGGACTGAAGAATGTGCATGTGTAAGTTTGCTTTTGTTTCCTGTTTGTGCGATCTCGGAGTTAATGTATATAAGTAGGGGGTGCAGGGGAGCTTGCCCCCCTGCTTATGTATGTATGAGTCGTGTATGTGTGTGGTTTTGTTTGTTTATGTTGTGATGTGGGTGTTGTGGTGTATGTATGGTGTAGTGTGTGCGGTTTGTTGGTGTTTTGAATTTCATGTTTTTGGGTTTGGGGTTTTGTTGTTTCGGTGTTTTGTGGATTCGGTTTCATGGTCTCAAGATACTGAAATTCGATATTTCAGTATTTTGAGATTATGAAGTGAATACATACATATATATATATATATATATATATATATATATATATATATATATACATACACACTTCAGAGACTGCTGTGTCTCAAAGCATTACCCTTTCTCCAAGGCATGGCAATCACCAAGTTAAAAAATGTAAGCAAGGAGGGACAGATTCATAACCCAGAGGCTCCCTTCGCTCTGGAATAGAATTCTAATTCATGTTAGGCAGAGCACCTCACTGACTCTCTTCAAGAAGAATCTTGATGAGTGGATGGGGGATCGTAGGTTTGTCCCGGGGATTACTTCCGTGTCACTATTAGACAGAGGCACAGTAAGCTAAACTTTAAAAAGGGCACAGTATACTCAAATCAAGGGGTGGCGTAAGCCAAACACAATCAGGCTAGGCTTATAAATGCCCCAGGGCAGATAGCCTAGTATGAACCTATGAACCTATGAACAGGGGTGTGGAGGGTGTACCTCCATTTATTTTAGGGTGCAGAGTGGCTTACTCCCTGCAAAAACAGTTTTTATTTATTTTCTAAATCATATGGCAGTGTCCTAAAGTCCATTATGTTAATGCCTTAAAAAAAGAGCCTGAAGAACTGCGGAAGCTTCCCCATTCTGGTCTCCCATATCATGGTGGGCCTTTGTTATCTGGAGTCACTTATTCTCAGGCTTCTTCTTCAACCTGAACCTGAGCTGGAGGGTTTTAACGGGAGTCTGTATTCAGGACTGTGTCAGGTAGTGAGCTACACTTTATTCTTCAAACTGTTTGTTACAAATAAATGATGGTCACAAGAAAATGAGAAAATACGTTTTAGGTGTTATACAGAAACAAAGGGAGACGTAAAAAGGCAATAGGAGGTAAAAGAAAGCACCTGTGACATGCCTGTAGAAAAATTATAGCCTGGCAACAACTTGAAATGGGTAATAGAAAATAAATCACCAAAAAGTACATCACAACAAAAAAATGAACTTTCCCCTTATTTTCTTTATGTTAGAGCTGAGGGGTGTATTGTGATAATCAGTTTAGAGGATATGTTGCCATTCAGGGAAACATTATTTCTAAATAAGTTTTATTGATTTATTTATTTATTTGTTTATTTATTTATTTATTTATTTATTTACTTCTTTCTTTATTTATTTTGCTTGTTCTTTCCACATGCAGCTTGTCTGCCAGATCTGATGAAAAGCTAATTTATCTTTAAATGTATTGTTCATCATTCATTTTTGTTTCTGCGGGAGCAAACTATTAGCTTGTTTTAGTGCTATGACCTAATTATCGTCATTATTGATGTGATGCATAGCTCTAACAAGGTTGGTCAGTAGTTTGGCCAAAGTAGGTGTCACTTAGGATCCCACCCTTGGATCTACCATAGGATCATAGGATCATAGGTTCATAGGAGGTTACTAGGCTAATGGCCCTGGGGCCCTTACAAGCCTATCCAAGAGTTTATCCCCAGAAAAGAAACCTCAGTCAGCACCTGTCACCCCTGTCAGTGAGGGACTCCGGTGGAACTCCTGGGACAAATTTGTGGATTCCCATCCACTCATCAAGGTTGTGGTTGAAGAGGGTCAGCAAGGTGCTATGTTTGACATGTATGGGAAGTCTATTCCAGAAATGGGGCAGCCTCTGGGAGACAAGCCTGTCTCTCCAGCAGGTTTTGTTGATGTTGCATGTTAGAGTTAGGCCTTTCGAGCGGGTAATATGCAAGGAGTTAGATTTACAGATATGGAGCATCTCTAGTAGGGCAGGGTCTGAGATTGCCTTGTAGGCAAGAC